>NC_057810.1:594911131-594911465 GCF_018294505.1 Triticum aestivum
GCTTTTATCTTCAGCAGAGAACTTTAACGTTCTCGATGCCGGCTTCCGGCAAGCTCGTTGCCAGGAAGGCTTTTATCTTCAGCAGAGAACTTTGTCGTTCTCGATGCCGGCTTCCGGCAAGCTCGTTGCCAGGAAGGCTTTTATCTTCAGCAGAGAACTTTGACGTTCTCGATGCCGGCTTCCGGCAAGCTGGTCGCCAGGAAGGCTTTTATCTTCAGCAGAGAACTTTGTCGTTCTCGATGCCGGCTTCCGGCAAGCTCGTTGCCAGGAAGGCTTTTATCTTCAGCAGAGAACTTTGACGTTCTCGATGCCGGCTTCCGGCAAGCTCGTTGCC
>NC_057810.1:594911503-595071826 GCF_018294505.1 Triticum aestivum
AAGCTCATTTCCAGGAAGGCTTTTATCTTCGGCAGAGAACTTTTGATGTTCTCGATGCCGGCTTCCGGCAAGCTTGTCGCCAGGAAGGCTTTTACCTTCAGCAGAGAACTTTGTCGTTTTCGATGCCGGCTTCCGGCAAGCTTGTCGCCAGGAAGGCTTTTACCTTTAGCAGAGAACTTTGACGTTCTCGATGCCGGCTTCCGGCAAGCTTGTTGCCAGGAAGGCTTTTGGCGAAGAACTTCGTCGTTCTTGACACCGGCTCCCGGCAAGATCGTTGCCGGAAAGGCTTATGGCGAAGAACTTCGTCGTTCTTGACGTCGGCTCCCGACAAGATCGTTGCCGGAAAGGCTTATGGCGAAGAACTTTGTCGTTCTTGACACCGGCTCCCGGCAAGATCGTTGCCGGAAAGGCCTATGGCGAAGAACTTCGTCGTTCTTGACACCGGTTCCCGACAAGATCGTTGCCGGAAAGGCTTATGGCGAAGAACTTCGTCGTTCTTGACACCGGCTCCCGGCAAGATTGTTGCCGGAAAGGCTTATGGCGAAGAACTTCGTCGTTCTTGACGCCGGCTCCTGACAAGATCGTTGCCGGAAAGGCTTATGGCGAAGAACTTCATCGTTCTTGACGCCGGCTCCCGACAAGATCGTTGCCGGAAAGATTGGCCCTAGGGGCGTTGCCAACCCCTGGGCCATAACTGCATTTAAACATGACAAGTGATTAGCATCTGAAGTGCACTTAACTGGCTTGCGAACTTTGACTTTTGCTGTCTATTCCCTATGCCTGCTGGAATGCTTTCCGGTGTGCACGATCCAGCCAGCAGCGCTTGAGGGAACGGGCCCTTAGCGGCTATTCGGGAACATCGCCTCCCGGAAAGGTTTACCTTCTTGGTTCTAGCGCAACCGCACAAGTTTCCGAGCGGACTCGAGGCAACATGGAGCGCAACTAGCCCCGAGAAGGCTCCTCGGCATACAGGTCTATGCAGAAATCTCAAATAAATAGCGCATGCTATCTTCCTGTTCAACCTCTCTTTGTACGTCCACCCTACGCTTTCTAGGGAAACTTGCCGGTGCAGGCACCCTTGCCGCGAGCGCCGAGTGCAGAACTTCAGCAGCCTGATGGCGGGGTCGCTACCGACAAGCAATCTTGTCGCAACTAGTTGCAGCTCGCTTAAGTTGTTGAGCAGACTCGAAACAAAGTAAGGGCGCTAGCGGCTCACTTAAGTTGCTGAGCGGACTCGAAGGAAAGTAAGGGCGCTAGCAACTCACTTAAGTTGTTGAGCGGACTCGAAACAAAGTAAGGGCGCAACTAGCTACGAGTTGATTCCTCCGCGCACAGGTTTTCCGTACAAAGAACAAGATCTCCGAGGCGGATAACCTTATATAGAAAGGAAATATCTAAAGTTTCGCACGACTTAGCTTTTTCTGTTGCCGTACTGGCGTCGTTCTTTTGCTCGCTCGCTCCTTAGGAGCTATGACGATGAAGATTTAGCTTGCGTGTACGCCGGATCGGATTCGCACAATCTCGACGCCCCCCCTACCAGGCGCTCGAGAGATGTCGGGGGGATGCAGATTCCACCAACACCTATGGGGACAGGGCCCCTTTCGGTTCGGTGGGAGGCGGAGAGCGCACAAAGAGCGGATCAAGGCGGTGCACGCGGGCGATTTTTACCCAGCTTCGGGCCGCACGGATGCGTAAAACCCTACTGCTGCTTGTTTGTGTGTATTGGATTCTTGCTCAGGAGCGATGGACGCTGCCAGACTGAGCGTGAGAATGTTCCTGGTGTTGAATGAGCCGAACTGGCCGAACCTGCTGAACCCCTTCTACGTTGCGCATGGGCCTCCTTTTATACTCTCAAGGGGTCACCGACAGGGGGCAACGTAGACAAGAAGGGTAAAAATGGAAAAGGATGCGGTAGGTGCAGCTACCGCTACTGTGGATACAGTGCACCCTACCTAACTCTGACGGCAGGGGACAAGGGCATTAAATGCATGTCTGAGACTCCTAAACAGTGCAAAAGGTGACTGTTAGGAGCGCCACCGTTTGCCACGATGGGCTTCTCTTCATCTCTGCTTGCCACCACGTACCCCTAGCTGCACGGCCTCCTGCCATGTGTGCTTGGGAGAGCCCTAGGGCGACACGTTAGCAGGTGTGCTGGAGCGCAGGCACGAAGTGGGCGTTTCCCGCGGCAAGCTCCTTGTCGCGGCCGTCGTCTTGTCGCGTCCGGAAGCTTGTCGCTCGCCGGATCTTGCCGGGATGCAGGGCGCGTCACGGCAAGCTTTTTTGGTATGCCTTGAGTGGTCTTCCCGGCAAGCTCCTCTTGCCGGGGTCTTGTCTCTTCCCGGCAAGATCCTCTTGCCGGGGCCTTGGTTGGCCTTCCCGGCAAGCTCCTCTTGCCGGGGCCTTGGTTGGACTTCCCGGCAAGCTCCTCTTGCCGGGGCCTTGGTTTGAGTACTTTGTTCTTGAATGGTCTTCAAGGGAACCACGGAGGGTCTTGGCGGTCACCCGGCAAGCCTTGCCGCGGGGTGCTGCAACTGTCCATGCACGAGTTCGGGATACTAGGGTACCCCTACTCTAGTACACCGACAGTGATACAAGTGCAATATGGATAGTAGATAAAGGTATTTGTAATCTGAAATTATAAAAACAGCAAGGTAACAAGTGGTAAAAGTGAGTGTAAACGGTATTGCAATGGTAGGAAACAAGGCCTAAGGTTCATACTTTCACTAGTGCAAGTTCTCTCAACAATAATAACATAATTGGATCATATAACTATCCCTCAACATGCAACAAAGAGTCACTCCAAATACACTAATAGCAGAGAACAAACAAAGAGATTATGGTAGGGTACGAAAACACCTCAAAGTTATCCTTTCTGTTCTATCTATTTAAGAGTACGTAGTAAAATAACATGAAGCTATTCTTTCCATTCAATCTATCATAGAGTTCGTACTAGAATAACACCTTAAGATACAAATCAACCAAAACCCTAATGTCACCTAAATACTCCATTGTCACCTCAAGTATCCGTGGGCATGATT
The DNA here is from genome assembly GCF_018294505.1 of Triticum aestivum. Classification (NCBI taxonomy): domain Eukaryota; kingdom Viridiplantae; phylum Streptophyta; class Magnoliopsida; order Poales; family Poaceae; genus Triticum; species Triticum aestivum. The sequence continues at coordinate 594,914,542 of NC_057810.1, forward strand.
ATACGATATGCATCACACAATCTCAGATCCATCTATTCAACCAACACAAAGTACTTCAAAGAGTGCCCCAAAGTTTCTACCGGAGAGTCAAGACGAAAACATGTGTCAACCCCTATGCATAGGTTCATGGGCGGAACCCGCAAGTTGATCACCAAAACATACATCAAGTGGATCAGGTGAATATCCCATTGTCACCAGAGATAAGCACGACAAGACATACATCAAGTGTTCTCAAATCCTTAAAGACTCAATCTGACAAGATAACTTCAAAGGGAAAACTAAATTCATCATTAGAGAGTAGAGGGGGAGAAACATCATAAGATCCAACTATAATAGCAAAGCTCGCGATACATTAAGATCGTGCCAAATCAAGAACACGAGAGAGAGAGAGAGAGAGAGAGAGAGAGAGAGAGAGAGATCAAACACATAGCTACTGGTACATACCCTCAGCCCCGAGGGTGAAATACTCCCTCCTCGTCATGGAGAGCGCCGGGATGATGAAGATGGCCATCGGTGATGGGTTCCCCCTCCTGCAGAGTGCCAGAACAGGCTCCTGAGAGGTTTTTGGTGGCTACAGAGGCTTGCAGCGGCGGAACTCCCAATCTATTTTTGTCTTCGATGTTTTTAGGGTATATGGGAATATATAGGCGAAAGAAGTTGGTCGGGGGAGCCTCGAGGGGCCCACGAGATAGGGGGGCACGCCCAGTAGGGGGGGCGCGCCCCCACCCTCGTGGCCACCTCGAAGCTTCCTTGACTTCAACTCCAAGTCTCCTGGATCACGTTCGTTCCAAAAATAATGCTCCCAAAGGTTTCATTCCATTTGGACTCCGTTTGATATTCCTTTTCTTCGAAACACTGAAATAGGCAAGAAAACGGCAATATGGGTTGGGCCTCCGGTTAATAGGTTAGTCCCAAAAATAATATAAAAGTGTATAATAAAGCCCATAAACATCCAAAACAGATAATAAAATAGCATGAATGCTTCATAAATTATAGATACGTTGGAGATGTATCAGGTTGCAGTTCGCGACGCAGGAGCGCTCGGTGCTATCGAGCAACCAAATGGCGCAGTGGGCCGAGCTGCATAAAATGTCCGGAGCGGCCATGAAGGGTGTCATAGTCTGGCTGTGGCCAGCCGAACCCCTTCCGAGAAGCTATTTTGGCCTAGTGCAGTGAATCGTCGATGCCTTGCTCCGAATTGATGCAATCAAGCGGTCAGAGTGCATAAAAGGTGCATGGATGGCCTTTGCCAGCGTCAAGATGCACTGGGCGAAGATTAAGGCTGCCGTTATTGCAGTTGAGGGTCCTCCTAGAGGCAAGGACCACCACATGCTGGAGCGCTACTTAGAAGACATCCTAGAGGGCGCTCGCTTGATAGAGGGTCAATGCTCAAAGGACATCATGTTTGAATGAATGTATCCGAATGGCCCGGACATTTTTACTATATATATTAAGGCTTTGTGATATATTTGTGCCATTGTCTGGAAGTTCTTTCCTCCTGTGCGGCCATTTTTGTATTCTTGAGAGTTTTCCAGTCATCGGCTTCGGCCCCCATGTAGATACTACGGGGGTGTTTGGAATAGCACATGATCACACTTGACCCAACGTCTTGGTCCGTAAAGGAGTTGTTAGTGCGGTGAACTAGGCAATTAGACTATGTGGCTTTACCACTCTCACTTAGCCATAGGAGTTTGTCGATGGGGCTATAAGATAGCCCCTAGCATGTATGCGGCTATCTGAATGCGGATGCGTTACGTATGTGACCGGAAAAATAGTCCTTCGTATAATACGGGAAAAATCGCTAAAGATTTAGTAAGTCGCCGAGTGGCTGACCAGCTCTCGCCGCATCATGACAGTCAGTTTTCGGCTTTCTCTACGGAGGTTCTTGACCGGATGAACCAGAAACACAATCGCAGTAGTTCTCCCTTTACTACCCTAGCCGAACAAACGGAACGTAAGGTAGCAAACACAGTAGTCGGGCAACCCAACTATTGACCAAAGACATGATTCGGAGCCGATGCGTATAATGCCAAGTTCGGGACGCTGAAGTGTGCTATAAAGCTATTCAGGCTTTTGTTTGGCAACACATATGTGACCACATAGAGCCCCTGGCAATGGGTGCCGAGGTGTGTGAGTGAAACAAATGGGGAGATGGAATACAATTTTATGAATAAGGTCGATACCAAAAAAATTGTCTTCACTAGAATCTGATTGATACGTCAAAACATGATCTTACAGAGGACACCATAAGCACCAAGGACATTTTACATGCCGGGGGTCTAAGAATAAGGAAAAAAGCTCGATACAGGTCCTTGAATAAAGTTTGGTCTGAAGCATCCTTTGGACATCCTGTCACACGTCTACGCTACTTTCGCCTTGGAGAGAAAGGTTCCTTAAGAGGAATGTCTTCGACTATCCGCATGAAACCGGGCTCGAAGAGAGTCCTTGTAAGTCTGTAGGATATATAGGTTTGAATGCACCTATAGTAGAAGAGAAAAAATAATCAAAAAAGGTGGAAGGTCATACAGGGTCAAACCATACTATAGACTTGTCCATATTGTGCCTCTGTTGATGCCCATGGTATTTTGAGTGCATAATTATGCATGCGCGGTACAAATTCCACAGGTGTGTGCAGCGATCGATGGAGGCGAACCTGCTAGTCTAGCTCTGGAATTACCGAGCTGTCAGCATGCGGAACTGATCGGACTTGTTTAGCAATGTCCGGCGGTTTGATGGCCGATGAGGTGTGCGGCTTGATAGGGCCGCTCTGTACTTCGGCCATTAGGGCCGCGGTGTGCTTCTCCGTACGGAGGGAGCGTTCCGTGTTTCCATTAACTGTTATGACACCATGTGGACCGGGCATCTTGAGCTTTAAATAAGCATAGTGCGGGACCGCATTGAATCGAGCGAAAGCGGTTCGTCCGAGCGGTGCATGATAACCACCGCGAAAGGGGACGATATCGAAGATCAGGTCTTTGCTGCGGAAGTTGTCTGGCTTGCCAAAGACAATTTCCAATGTTGTTGAGCCCGAGCAACGGGCCTCTACACCAGGTATTACTCATTTAAAGGTAGTTTTAGTGGGCTTGATTCTTGACGGATCAATACCCATTTTGCGGACAGTGTCCTGGTAAAGCGGGTTAAGACTACTGTCTCCGTCCATTAGGACTCACGTGAGGTGGAATCCGTTGATGATTGGGTCGAGGACCAAAGTTGCCAAACCTCCATGACGGATACTGGTCGGGTGGTCCTTTCGATCGAAGGTGATCGGACAAGACGACCATGGGTTGAATTTTGGGGCGACCGGCTCTACGGTGTAGATGACCCTTAATGCATGCTTGCGCTCCCACTTGGGGATGTGAGTGACGTAGATCATATTCACCATTTTGATCTCGGGGGGAAATTTCTTCTGTCCCCTATGTTCGATGGGCGAGGCTCTTCATCGTCGTCCTCGTTGGGCGGCCCTTTCCCCTTGTGTTCGGCGTTGAGCTTGCCGACCTGTTTAAAGACCCAACAGTTTTTGTTGGTATGATTGGCAAGTTTATTGGGGGTGCCATGAATCTGGCAAGGCCGATCAAGTATTTTGTCCAAATTGGAAGGACCATCTCTGTTTCCTTTGAATGGCTTCTTCTGTTGACTGGACTTGGAGCCACTGAATCTGGCGTTGACCGCCGTGTCTTTGTTATTGTTTCAACGCTTGTGCTTATTGCGTCGTGGCTTGCCATTATCGTCCCTGGCTTCGGAGGTGCCTGGGTTGCTGGTGCTATTGCTTCTACGAGCTAGCCAACTATCTTCTCCCGCGCAAAAGCGGGTCATAAATGCGGTGAGGGCTGCCATGGACTTTGGTTTTCTTGCCCGAGGTGTCGGACGAGCCACTCATCTCGGACGCTATGTTTGAAGGCCGCGAGGGCTTCGGCGTCTGGACAATCCACAATCTGGTTCTTTTTAATTAAGAACCTGGTCCAGAGCTTCCAGGCTGATTCTCCGGGTTTGCTGGATTATGTGACTAAGGTCATCAGCGTGTGGGGGCCGAACATAGGTACCTTCGAAGTTGTCTCTGAAGGCGTCTTCCAAGTCTTTCCAGCTACCAATAGAGTTTTCTGGGAGGCCGTTCAGCCAGTGTCGTCCTAGTCCCTTAAGTTTTAGGGGGGGGGGGTATTTGATGGCATGTAGGTCATCACCGCGGACCATGTGAATGTGGAGAAGAAAATCTTCAATCCATACTGCCGGATCTATTGTGTCGTCATATGATTCAATGTTCACGGGTTTAAACCCTTCTGGGAACTGGTGCTCCATTACCTCATCGGTGAAGCATAGGGGTGAAGGAAATATGCCCTAGAGGCAATAATAAAGTTATTATTTATTTCCTCATATCATGATAAATGTCTATTATTCATGCTAGAATTGTCTTAACCGGAAACATGATACATGTGTGAATACATAGACAAACATATAGTCATTAGTATGCCTCTACTTGACTAGCTCATTAATCAAAGATGGTTGTGTTTCCTAACCATAGACATGTGTTGTCATTTGATTAATGGGATCACATCATTAGGAGAATGATGTGATTGACATGACCCATTCCGTTAGCCTAGCAATTGATCGTTTAGTATATTGCTATTGCTTTCTTCATGACTTATACATGTTCCTGTAACTATGAGAATTATGCAACTCCCGTTTACCGGAGGAACACTTTGGGTACTACCAAACGTCACAACGTAACTGGGTGATTATAAAGGAGTACTACAGGTGTCTCCGAAGGTACATGTTGAGTTGGCGTATTTCGAGATTAGGTTTTGTCACTCCGATTGTCGGAGAGGTATCTCTGGGCCCTCTCGGTAATGCACATCATTATAAGCCTTGCAAGCAATGTGACCAAATGAGTTGGTTACGGGATGATGCATTACGGAACGAGTAAAGAGACTTACCGGTAATGAGATTGAACTAGGTATTGGATACCGATGATCAAATCTCGGGCAAGTAACATACCGATGACAAAGGGAACAACGTATGTTGTTATGCGGTTTGACCGATAAAGATCTTCGTAGAATATGTAGGAACCAATATGGGCATCCAGGTTCCGCTATTGGTTATTGACCGAGAATAGTTCTAGGTCATGTCTGCATAGTTCTCGAACCCGTAGGGTCCGCACGCTTAACGTTACGATGACAGTTTTATTATGAGTTTATAAGTTTTGATGTATCGAAGTTTGTTCGGAGTCCCAGATGTGATCACGGACGTAACGAGGAGTCTCGAAATGGTCGAGACATAAAGATCGATATATTGGAAGCCTATATTTGGACATCGGAATTGTTCCGGGTGAAATCGGCATTTTACCGGAGTACCGGGAGGTTACCGGAACCCCCCGAGGGGTTATTGGGCCTACATGGGCCTCGAGGGAGAAGAGGGAAGGAGGCAGGAGGGGGCCGCGCGCCCCTCCCCTTCCTAGTCCGAATAGGACAAGGGAAGGGGGGGCGGCGCCCCCCCTTTCCTTCCCCTCTTCCTCCTCTTTCCCCCCTTCTCCTATTCCAACTAGGAAAGAAGGGAGTCCTACTCCCAGTGGGAGTAGGACTCCCCCCCTTGGCGCGCCCTCCTTGGCCGGCCGCCTCCTCCCCCCTGGCTCCTTTATATACGGGGGCGGGGGGGCACCCCATAGACACACAAGTTGATCTACGGACCATTCCTTAGCCGTGTGCGGTGCCCCCCTCCACCATATTCCACCTCAGTCATATCGTCGCGGAGTTTAGGCGAAGCCCTGCACCGGTAGAGCATCATCGTCATCACCGCGCTGTCGTGCTGACGGAACTCATCCCTGAAGCTTTGCTGGATCAGATCCCGGGGATCGTCATCGAGCTGAACGTGTGCTGAACTCGGAGGTGCCGTACGTTCGGTGCTTGGATCGGTCGGATCGTGAAGACGTACGACTACATCAACCGCGTTGTGCTAACGCTTCCGCTTACGGTCTACGAGGGTACGTGGACAACACTCTCCCCTCTCGTTGCTATGCCATCACCATGATCTTGCGTGTACGTAGGAAAATTTTGAAATTACTACGTTCCCCAATAGTGGCATCAGAGCCTAGGTTTTATGTGTTGATGTTATATGCACGAGTAGAACACAAGTGAGTTGTGGGCGATACAAGTCATACTGCTTACCAGCATGTCATACTTTGGTTCGGCGGTATTGTGAGATGAAGCAGCCCGGACCGACATTACGCGTACGCTTACACGAGACTGGTTTCACCATTACGAGCACTCGTGCTTAAAGGTGGCTGGCGGGTGTCTGTCTCTCTCACTTTAGCTGAATCGAGTGTGGCTACGCCCGGTCCTTGCGAAGGTTAAAACAGCACCAACTTGACGAACTATCGTTGTGGTTTTTATGCGTAGGTAAGAAGGGTTCTTGCTAAAGCCCGTAGCAGCCACGTAAAATTTGCAACAACAAAGTAGAGGACGTCTAACTTGTTTTTGCAGGGCATGTTGTGATGTGATATGGTCAAGACGTGATGCTATATTTTATTGTATGAGATGATCATGTTTTGTAACCGAAGTTATCGGCAACTGGCAGGAGCCATATGGTTGTCGCTTTATTGTATGAAATGCAAACGCCCTGTAATTGCTTTACTTTATCTCTAAGCGGTAGCGATAGTCATAGAAGCAATAGATGGCGTAACGACAACGATGCTACGATGGAGATGAAGGTGTCGCGCTGGTAACAATGGTGATCACGACGGTGCTTCGAAGATGGAGATCACAAGCACAAGATGATGATGGCCATATCATATCACTTATATTGATTACATGTGATGTTTATCCTTTATGCATCTTATCTTGCTTTTATTGACGGTAGCATTTTAAGATGATCTCTCACTAATAATCAAGAAGTGTTCTCCCTGAGTATGCACCGTTGCGAAAGTTCTTCGTGCTGAGACACCACGTGATGATCGGGTGTGATAGGCTCTACGTTCAAATACAACGGGTGCAAAACAGTTGCACACGCAGAATACTCAGGTCATACTTGACGAGCCTAGCATATACAGATATGGCCTCAGAACACGGAGACCGAAAGGTCGAACGTGAATCATATAGTAGATATGATCAACATAGTGATGTTCACCATTGAAACTACTCCATCTCACGTGATGATCGGACATGGTTTAGTTGATTTGGATCACGTGATCACTTAGATGACTAGAGAGATGTCTGTCTAAGTGGGAGTTCTTAAGTAATATGATTAATTGAACTTAAATTTATCATGAACTTAGTACCTGATAGTATTTTGCTTGTCTATGTTTGTTTGTAGATAGATGGCTCGTGTTGTTGTTCCGTTGAATTTTAATGCGTTCCTTGAGAAAGCAAAGTTGAAAGATGATGGTAGCAATTACACGGACTGGGTCCGTAACCTGAGGATTATCCTCATTGCTGCACAGAAAAGTTACGTCCTGGAAGCACCGCTGGGTACCAGGCCTGCTGCTGATGCAACTGACGACGTTAAGAACGTCTGGCAGAGCAAAGCTGGTGACTACTCGATAGTTCAGTGTGCCATGCTTTACGGCTTAGAACCAGGTCTTCAACGACGTTTTGAACGTCATGGAGCATATGAGATGTTCCAAGAGTTGAAGTTAATATTTCAAGCAAATGCCCGGATTGAGAGATATGAAGTCTCCAATAAGTTCTATAGCTGCAAGATGGAGGAGAATAGTTCTGTCAGTGAACATATACTCAAAATGTCTGGGTATAATAATCACTTGATTCAACTGGGAGTTAACCTTCCTGATGATAGTGTCATTGACAAAATTCTTCAATCACTGCCACCAAGCTACAAGAGCTTCGTGATGAACTATAATATGCAAGGGATGAACAAGACTATTCCCGAGCTCTTCGCGATGCTAAAAGCCGCGGAGGTAGAAATCAAGAAGGAGCATCAAGTGTTGATGGTTAACAAGACCACCAGTTTCAAGAAAAAGGGCAAAGGGAAGAAGAAGGGGAACTTCAAAAAGAACAGCAAGCAAGTTGCTGCTCAAGAGAAGAAACCCAAGTCTGGACCTAAGCCTGAAACTGAGTGCTTCTACTGCAAGCAGACTGGACACTGGAAGCGGAACTGCCCCAAGTATTTGGCGGATAAGAAGGATGGCAAAGTGAACAAAGGTATATGTGATATACATGTTATTGATGTGTACCTTACTAATGCTCGCAGTAGCACCTGGGTATTTGATACTGGTTCTGTTGCTAATATTTGCAACTCGAAACAGGGACTACGGATTAAGCGAAGATTGGCTAAGGACGAGGTGACGATGCGCGTGGGAATGGTTCCAAAGTCGATGTGATCGCGGTCGGCATGCTACCTCTACATCTACCATCGGGATTAGTTTTAGACCTAAATAATTGTTATTTGGTGCCAGCGTTGAGCATGAACATTATATCTGGATCTTGTTTGATGCGAGACGGTTATTCATTTAAATCAGAGAATAATAGTTGTTCTATTTATATGAGTAATATCTTTTATGGTCATGCACCCTTGAAAAGTGGTCTATTTTTATTGAATCTCGATAGTAGTGATACACATATTCATAGTGTTGAAACCAAAAGATGCAGAGTTGATAACGATAGTGCAACTTATTTGTGGCACTGCCGTTTAGGTCATATCGGTGTAAAGCGCATGAAGAAACTCCATACTCATGGGCTTTTGGAATCACTTGATTATGAATCACTTGGTACTTGCGAACCGTGCCTCATGGGCAAGATGACTAAAACGCCGTTCTCCGGAACTATGGAGCGAGGAACTGATTTGTTGGAAATCATACATACTGATGTTTGTGGTCCAATGAATGTTGAGGCTCGCGGCGGGTATCGTTATTTTCTCACCTTCACAGATGATTTGAGCAGATATGGGTATATCTACTTGATGAAACACAAGTCTGAAACATTTGAAAAGTTCAAAGAATTTCAGAGTGAAGTGGAAAATCATCGTAACAACAAAATAAAATTTCTACGATCTGATCGTGGAGGAGAATATTTGAGTTACGAGTTTGGTCTACACTTGAAACAATGCGGAATAGTTTCGCAACTCACGCCACCCGGAACACCACAACGAAATGGTGTGTCCGAACGTCGTAATCGTACTTTACTAGATATGGTGCGATCTATGATGTCTCTTACTGATTTACCGCTATCGTTTTGGGGTTATGCTTTAGAGACGACCGCATTCACGTTAAATAGGGCACCATCAAAATCCATTGAGACGACGCCTTATGAACTGTGGTTTGGCAAGAAACCAAAGTTGTCGTTTCTTAAAGTTTGGGGCTGCGATGCTTATGTGAAGAAACTTCAACCAGATAAGCTCGAACCCAAATCGGAGAAATGTGTCTTCATAGGATACCCAAAAGAGACTATTGGGTACACCTTCTATCACAGATCTGAGGGCAAGATTTTCGTTGCTAAAATCGGATCCTTTCTATAGAAGGAGTTTCTCTCGAAAGAAGTGAGTGGGAGGAAAGTAGAACTTGATGAGATAACTGTATCTACTCCCTTATTGGAAAGTAGTTCATCACAAGAACCGGTTCCTGTGACAACTACACCAATTAGTGAGGAAGCTAATGATATTGATCATGAAACTTCAGATCAAGTTTCTACTGAACCTCGTAGGTCTACCAGAGTAAGATCCGCACTAGAGTGGTACGGTAATCCAATTCTGGAAGTCATGTTGCTTGACCATGATGAACCTACGAACTATGAGGAAGCGATGATGAGCCTAGATTCCGCAAAATGGCTAGAGGCCATGAAATCTGAGATGGGATCCATGTATGAAAACAAAGTATGGACTTTGGTTGACTTGCCCGATGATCGGCAAGCAATTGAGAATAGATGGATCTTTAAGAAGAAGACTGACGCTGATGGTAATGTAACTGTCTATAAAGCTCGACTTGTTGCGAAAGGTTTTCGACAAGTTCAAGGAGTTGACTACGATGAGACTTTCTCACCCGCAGCGATGCTTAAGTCTGTCCGAATCATGTTAGCTATTGCTGCATTTCATGATTATGAAATTTGGCAAATGGATGTCAAAACTGCATTCTTGAATGGATTTCTGGAAGAAGAGTTGTATATGATGCAGCCAAAAGGTTTTGTTGATCCAAAAGGTGCTAACAAAGTGTGCAAGCTCCAGCGTTCCATTTATGGACTGGTGCAAGCATCTCGGAGTTGGAATAAACGCTTTGATAGTGTGATCAAAGCATATGGTTTTATACAGACTTTTGGAGAAGCCTGTATTTACAAGAAAGTGAGTGGGAGCTCTGTAGCATTTCTGATATTATATGTAGATGACATATTATTAATTGGAAATGATATAAAATTTCTGGATAGCATAAAGGGATACTTGAATAAAAGTTTTTCAATGAAAGACCTCGGTGAAGCTGCTTACATATTGGGCATCAAGATCTATAGAGATAGATCAAGACGTTTAATAGGACTTTCACAAAGCACATACCTTGATAAAATTTTGAAAAAGTTCAAAATGGATCAAGCAAAGAAAGGGTTCTTGCCCATACAACAAGGTATGAAGTTGAGTCAAACTCAATGCCCGACCACAGCAGAAGATAGAGAGAAAATGAAAGATGTTCCCTATGCTTCAGCCATAGGCTCTATCATGTATGCAATGCTGTGTACCAGACCTGTCGTATGCTTAGCAATAAGCTTGGCAGGAAGGTACCAAAGTAATCCAGGAGTGGATCACTGGACAGCGGTCAAGAACATCCTGAAATACCTGAAAAGGACTAAGGATATGTTTCTCGTATATGGAGGTGACAAAGAGCTAGTCATAAATGGTTACGTCGATGCAAGCTTTGACACTGATCCGGACGATTCTAAATCGCAAACCGGATACGTGTTTTTATTAAACGGTGGAGTTGTAAGTTGGTGCAGTTCTAAACAAAGCGTCGTGGCGGGATCTACATGTGAAGCGGAGTACATAGCTGCTTCGGAAGCAGCAAATGAAGGAGTCTGGATGAAGGAGTTCATTTCCGATCTAGGTGTCATACCTAGTGCATCGGGACCAATGAAAATCTTCTGTGACAATACTGGTGCAATTGCCTTGGCAAAGGAATCCAGATTTCACAAGAGGACCAAGCACATCAAGAGACGCTTCAATTCCATTCGGGACCAAGTCCAAGTGGGAGACATAGAGATTTTCAATATACATACGGATCTGAATGTTGCAGACCCGTTGACTAAGCCACTCTCACGAGCAAAACATGATCAGCACCAAGACTCCATGGGTGTTAGAATCATTACTATGTAAAATAGATTATTGACTCTAGTGCAAGTGGGAGACTGAAGGAAATATGCCCTAGAGGCAATAATAAATTTATTATTTATTTCCTCATATCATGATAAATGTCTATTATTCATGCTAGAATTGTATTAACCGGAAACATGATACATGTGTGAATACATAGACAAACATATAGTCACTAGTATGCCTCTAATTGACTAGCTCATTAATCAAATATGGTTGTGTTTCCTAACCATAGACATGTGTTGTCATTTGATTAATGGGATCACATCATTAGGAGAATGATGTGATTGACATGACCCATTCCGTTAGCCTAGCAATTGATCATTTAGTATATTGATATTGCTTTCTTCATGACTTATACATGTTCCTGTAACTATGAGAATTATGCAACTCCCATTTACCGGAGGAACACTTTGGGTACTACCAAACGTCACAACGTAACTGGGTGATTATAAAGGAGTACTACAGGTGTCTCCGAAGGTACATGTTGAGTTGGCGTATTTTGAGATTAGGTTTTGTCACTCCGATTGTCGGAGAGGTATCTCTGGGCCCTCTCGGTAATGCACATCATTATAAGCCTTGCAAGCAATGTGACCAAATGAGTTGGTTATGGGATGATGCATTACGGAACGAGTAAAGAGACTTGCCGGTAATGAGATTGAACTAGGTATTGGATACCGACGATCAAATCTCGGGCAAGTAACATACCGATGACAAAGGGAACAACGTATGTTGTTATGCGGTTTGACCGATAAAGATCTTTGTAGAATATGTAGGAACCAATATGGGCATCCAGGTTCCGCTATTGGTTATTGACCGAGAATAGTTCTAGGTCATGTCTACATAGTTCTCGAACCCGTAGGGTCCGCACACTTAACATTAGGATGATAGTTTTATTATGAGTTTATAAGTTTTGATGTACCGAAGTTTGTTCGGAGTCACGGATGTGATCACGGACGTAACGGGGAGTCTCAAAATGGTCGAGACATAAAGATCGATATATTGGAAGCCTATATTTGGACATCGGAATCGTTCCGGGTGAAATCGGCATTTTACCGGAGTACCGGGAGGTTACCAGAACCCCCCGGGGGGTTATTGGGCCTACATGGGCCTCGAGGGAGAAGAGGGAAGGAGGCAGGAGGGGGCCGCATGCCCCTCCCCTTCCTAGTCCGAATAGGACAAGGGAAGGGGGCGGCACCCCCCTTTCCTTCCCCTCTTCCTCCTCTTTCCCCGCTTCTCCTATTCCAACTAGGAAAGAAGGGAGTCCTACTCCCGGTGGGAGTAGGACTCCCCCCTTGGCGCGCCCTCCTTGGCCGGCCGCCTCCTCCCCCCTGGCTCCTTTATATACGGGGGCGGGGGGCACCCCATAGACACACAAGTTGATCTACGGATCGTTCCTTAGCCGTGTGCGGTGCCCCCCTCCACCATATTCCACCTAGGTCATATCATCGCGGAGTTTAAGCGAAGCCCTGCACTGGTAGAGCATCATCATCGTCACCACTCCGTCGTGCTGACGGAACTCATCCCCGAAGCTCTGCTGGATCGGAGCCCGGGGATCGTCATCGAGCTGAACGTGTGCTGAACTCGGAGGTGCCGTATGTTCGGTGCTTGGATCGGTCGGATCGTGAAGACGTACGACTACATCAACCGCGTTGTGCTAACGCTTCCGCTTACGGTCTACGAGGGTACATGGACAACACTCTCCCCTCTCGTTGCTATGCCATCACCATGATCTTGCGTGTACGTAGGAAAATTTTGAAATTACTACGTTCCCCCAACAAGGGGTGTGCTGCGCCTTTGTATCAGGCAGCGTCATGACGCAGTTCAGATGAAGTCTGTATGCAGTTTTCGGCCCGGGTGAGGTTGTGCTTGTCGCCCCAGGCCTGATGGCCATCTTCTCACGCTGGGGCACGCCCCCTTGATCCATAGATTGATCTGGTATGATCGGCTCTATTGTCCAGGTCATGTCCTAGATCATACGTGTATCCTGCAGCCGCTGTCTCTCTACCTCTACGGCGAGGTGGTGCGGGCCGGTGTTCAGCTTTAGTTGCCGTTCTGTCCCGGCCACGAGGTGGTCGGTCAGGTCCGTCAGCAGCGTTACGCGTTGTCAGTATAGGCTCCGGGGCCTCATCATCGAATTGGGGTAGCAGCTTGCGCTTTAGGTAACTCTTAGTTGCGCGTTCGAGGCCGTATTCCTCGGCTACCAGGACAGTAGTCCATCTGTCATTGAGCAAATCCTGATCAGCTTGAAGCTGTTGCTGCTTCTTTTTCAGGCTTCTTGCAGTGGCTATTAGCTGGCGCTTAAAGCACTCTTGTTCGAGGGGTTCCTCCAGCACGATGAAATCTTCGTCGCCGAGGCTTACATCTTCCTCGGAGGGTGGCAGATAATTACTATCCTCCGAGTCCTCTTTCCCGACTGGTTTGTCAAGGTTAATTTTCCCATCCTCCCAATCGTCATGTTTGGATTTTGGCTTGATAGGGGCTTTAGGGGCTTCGGCGTTCTCCGGAGTGTTATGGTCTTCGGTGCCGGTGTTGTTGTCTTTGTCGCGACGCGATTTTGAGCGGCACCGCTGACGTTGACGCTTCAGAGGTGCTTCAGCAGGTTTGTCCTCAACCGGATCCTTCCTGGTGTCGTCTTCATCCTCTTTGGGTGTGTCCACCATGTACACGTGGTATGTGGAAGTGGTCGTCCAGCGTCCGGTGAATGGCGGGTTCTGGCTCTTCTCATCTCCGGCATCGTCGCCCATACCGTCGATGTCTTCGGAATAGTAGTTGAGCATGTCGGTTAAATCCTCGACAGTGTCTACGAAGTGGGTGGTGGGTGGGATGTAAAATTCCCCGCTCTTGGCCCCTAGTGCGGGCTGGGCATGGTTCGGCAGTAATTCTTCCGCAATGGCAAGAGATCGCATTAGTCAAGGGCCTCGTTTAAGAGCGAGGTTTGGACGGGGAAGCGAGAGTCCGTGGAGTTGGGCGGGACAGAAGTTCCCTGGCCAAGCTCGCATGATGCGGACCTCGAGAGTTCGGAGCTAGTGTCTGGAGGCGAGTCTGGCTTCATGATGATAGAGGGATCCTGGCGTAACTCCAGGACTGCTAGTGATGCGATCCCCTCCGGTTCTCCGGTGTCAAGCTCTATAGTTGCAGAGAGGCCGGCGGGCTTTAAACTCCTGTCTTCGGGCCTGGTGATGTGCTCCAGATCTAAGGCCAGAGCGGTGGTTGGGGCCGCGAACCCTTGGAAGATCAAGTCTCCTCGGGTATCAGTGACGTAGTTTAGATTTCCAAAATTGATCTAATGACAGGGCGTAGCTGTCGATCTGCTCCAGATGGTCAATCGAGTTGGCGCGCAGTGTGAAGCCACCGAATATGAAAACTTGGCCGGGGACAAAAGTCTCCCTCAAGGTGGTATTGTTGTAGATGATTAACAGAGCCATCAAGCCTTCTAGCGATGGCACAGTGGAACTCTCAATGAAAGCACCAATGACGGTGTCAAAACCGGCAGATCTCGGGTAGGGGGTCCCGAACTGTGCGTCTAAGGATCAAAGGTAACATGAGGCAGGGGACACGATGTTTACCCAGGTTCGGGATCTCTTAATGGAGGTAATACCCTACTTCCTGCTTGATTGACTTTGATGAGTATAGAGGTTACAAGAGTTGATCTACCTCGAGATCATAATGGCTAAACCCTAGATGTCTAGCCTGTATGATTATGATTCTTTTCTACAGACTAAAACCCTCCGGTTTATATAGACACCAGAGGGGCCTAGGGTTGTACAGAGTCGGTTTATAGAGAAAGGAAGATACATTATCCAAACGCCAAGCTTTCCATCCATGCAAAGGAGAGTCCCATCCGGACACGAGGGAGGGCCTTCTGTCTTGTATCTTCATGGCCCATTAGTCCGCCCCATGTAACATAAGTCGGCTCCCCGAGGACCCCATAATCCAGGACTCCCTCGGCAGGGGGATCAGGCCCGCAAAGAGAGCATGAAGGTAGATGGGGATCTCGGTGGCGCTCATATCATCCACGAGCCAAGACGCGGGTCGGGCAGCCATCACCTTCCACTCGTTGAAATCGGCTGCAAGAGCACGGCAGACCTTGTTCAGCCCCTCCTGATTATCACCGTCGACTGCTCGAGAGCCGACTCCAAGGACATCGGGGGCCCAGCCGAGGTGCACGGCCTCCCCTTCTTCTTCCTTTGCTGGAGAGCCATGGCTGAAGCTAGGAAGGGGGAGCGGCACTGGTACTAGATTTTCTCAAGGGATTGCAAGCCTGGGAGGAGAAAGAACGAAGGCCAAGCATGACAATCTGCAGGGGCGAGCTTCTCTAGCAACGGGCGGCCGCCAGGCTTGGCTGATTTCAAGGCACATGGGGAAGTGGAGGTGCCCACGTCCCGTCAATCGCCACATGTCGTTCAAGGCCGCAGGCGGTTAGGGCCCGTGGTGCTCCGCACTTGCCCTTTAGCTTCGCCTAGAAGCCAAGTTCGAGCGTGCCTTGGGCCCGGGGGCTACTATCAGCAATCTGGATATGGGGGTACCCAGACTTTCCTGCCTGCAGCCCACTGTGTGGCTCCATCGACGGCCTAGTTTGGCCCAGCTTCAGCATCAACAACTCAAGACCCTCGCGAGGGTCCAAGCCTCGCGAGGCGGACGACACCAAGACCTCCAAGGGGATCGGCCTCCTCAGGCTGACTCCCGAGGGGCGGAGACTTCTATGCAAGGTGCACCTCACGAGGCTCAGCTGACGTGAGCCATGACGACCAAGGCGAGGCGGGCAACAGGCGGGCGCCAGTGGGCGCAGAGTACCAATTTACTCTTTGGTGCAAAGGAGGCAAGCAGTAGGCACGGAGTCCCGAGGAATCAGCCAAAGGTTTCCATTCTGGTGCAACAAGACCAAGACTGTCAGGACGGCAGGACGAAGGTCATCGTTGAGCCCACCGCAACGTCACGACTAGAGGCTTTTGCAGGCGAAGACCACTTTAGTCAGGATAGGATGTACTTCCTGCCCCCTTCAAATCTGGTCGTTATGGGATCCCTTCCCGCCAACATTTGGGAAGAGGACCAAGGCCACTATAAATAGGACTTAGCCACCAACATAGAAGGGGGTCGAATCAAGAGAGAAAGAGTAGAACAGGGATCGGATCCATTCTCATCCGACCACCTCACCAGCTCTCTTGAGCTCAATAACACCTCACCTCCTGAGGCTTGTTCGTCCATTGTACTAGTTCATTCTCAGCCCCTCGAGGCAATCCACCAAAACGTTGGAGTAGGGTATTACACCGCAAGGTGGCCCGAACCAGGATAAACGGTTGTGTCTCTCTATCCCTTTGAGCTCGACGCGCTAGGCTTAGAGGATCGTGAGTAGGCATGCTGGGTAGGTTGAGATCTCCGCACGCACCCCAGAGTTAGAACCTATCAAGGGTTTGCAGAACCCGAAATCTGACATAAGCTCGAACCCAAATCGTAGAAATGCGTCTTCATAGGATACCCAAAGGAAACTGTTGGGTACACCTTCTATCACAGATCCGAAGGCAAGATATTCATTGCTAAGAATGGATCCTTTCTAGAGAAGGAGTTTCTCTTGAAAGAAGTGAGTGGGGGGGAAGTAGAACTTGATGAGGTAATTGTACCTTCTCCCGAATTGGTAAGTAATTCATCACAGAAATTAATTCCAGTGATTCCTACACCAATTAGTGAGGAAGCTAATGATGATCATGAAACTTCAGATCAAGTTACTACCGAACCTTGTAGGTCATCCAGAGTACGGTCCGCACCAGAGTGGTACGGTAATCCTATTCAGGAAGTCATGTTACTAGACCATGATGAACCTACGAACTAAGAGGAAGCGATGATGAGCCCAGATTCCGCGAAATGGCTTGAGGCCATGAAATCTGAGATGGGATCCATGTATGAGAACAAAGTGTGGACTTTGGTGGACTTGCCCGATGATCAGCAAGCCATAGAAAATAAATGGATCTTCAAGAAGAAGATTGATGCTGACGGTAATGTTACTATCTACAAAGCTCGACTTGTTGCGAAAGGTTTTCGACAAGTTCAAGGAGTTGACTACGATGAGACCTTCTCACCCGTAGCGATGCTTAAGTCTGTCCGAATCATGTTAGCAATTGAAGCATTTTATGATTATGAAATTTGGCAAATGGATGTCAAAATTGCATTCCTTAATGGATTTCTTAAAGAAGAGTTGTATATGATGCAACCAGAAGGTTTCGTCGATCCAAAGGGTGCTAACAAAGTGTGCAAGCTCCAGCGATCCATTTATGGACTAGTGCAAGCCTCTCGGAGTTGGAACATATGCTTTGATAAAATGATCAAAGCATATGGTTTTATACAGACTTTTGGAGAATCTTGTATTTACAAGAAAGTGAATGGGAGCTCTGTAGCATTTCTAATATTATATGTGGATGACATATTGTTGATTGGAAATAATACAAAATTTCTGGATAGCATAAAAGGATACTTGAATAAGAATTTTTCAATGAAATACCTCGGTGAAGCTGCTTATATATTGGGCATCAAGATCTATAGAGATAGATCAAGACGCTTAATTGGACTTTAACAAAGCACATACCTTTATAAAGTTTTGAAAAAGTTCAAAATGGATCAGTCAAAGAAAGGGTTCTTGCCTGTGTTATAAGGTGTGAAGTTGAGTCAGACTCAATGCCTGACCACTGCAGAAGATAGAGAGGAAATGAAAGTCATTCCCTATGCAAGCTTTGACAAAGAGCTTGTAGTAAATACCTGAAAAGGACTAAGGATATGTTTCTCATTTATGGAGGTGACAAAGAGCTTGTAGTAAATGTTTATGTTGATGCAAGCTTTGACACTGATTCGGATGATTCTAAGTCACAAACCAGATACGTATTTATATTGAATGGTGGAGCTGTCAGTTGGTGCAGTTCCATGCAGAGCGTCGTGGCGGGATCTACGTGTGAAGCAGAATACATAGCTGCTTCGGACGCAGCAAATGAAGGAGTCTGGATGAAGGAGTTCATATCCGATCTATGTGCAATACCTAGTGCATCGGGTCCAATGAAAATCTTTTGTGACAATACTGGAGCAATCGCCTTGGCGAAGGAATCCAAATTTCACAAGAGAACCAAACACATCAAGAGATGCTTCAATTCCATCCGCAGTCAAGTCAAGGAGGGAGACATAGAGATTTCCAAAATATATACGGATCTAAATGTTGCAGACCCGTTGACTAAGCCTCTTCCACGAGCAAAATGATCAGCACCAAGACTCCATGGGTGTTAGAATCATTACTATGTAATCTAGATTATTGACTCTAGTGCAAGTGGGAGACTGAAGGAAATATGCCCTAGAGGCAATAATAAAGTTGTTATTTATATTTCCTTATATCATGATAAATGCTTATTATTCATGCTAGAATTGTATTAACCGGAAACTTAGTACATGTGTGAATACATAGACAAAACAAAGTGTCCCTAGTATGCCTCTACTTGACTAGCTCGTTAATCAAAGATGGTTATGTTTCCTGACCATAGACATGTGTTGTCATTTGATGAACGGGATCACATCATTAGAAAATGATGTGATGGACAAGACGCATCCCTTAGCTTAGCATATTGATCGTTAAGTTTTATTGCTATTGATTTCTTCATGACTTCTATATGTTCCTCTGACTATGAGATTATGCAACTCCCGAATACCGGAGGAACACCTTGTGTGCTATCAAACATCACAACCTAACTCGGTGATTATAAAGATGCTCTACCGGTGTCTCCGAAGGTGTTTGTTGGGTTGGCATAGATCGAGATTAGGATTTGTCACTCCATGTATCGGAGAGGTATCTCTGGGCCCTCTCGGTAATGCTCATCACTATAAGCCTTGCAAGAAATGTGACTAATGAGTTAGTTGTGGGATGAAGCATATGGAACGAGTAAAGATACTTGCCGATAACAAGATTGAAGTAGGTATGATGATACCTACGATCGAATCTCGGGCAAGTAACATACCGATGACAAAGGGAACAATGTATGTTGTTGTGCGGTTTGACTGATAAAGACCTTCGTAGAATATGTAGGAGCCAATATGAGCATCCAGGTTCCGCTATTGGTAATTGATCAGAGATGTGTCTCGATCATGTCTACATAGTTCTTGAACCTGTAGGGTCTGCACGCTTAACGTTCAATGACGATTTGTATTATGAGTTATGTGTTTTTGATGACCGAAGTTTGTTCGGAGTCCCGGATGAGATCACAGACATGATGAGGAGTCTCAAAATGGTCGAGAGGTAAATATTGATATATTGTAAGGTTACATTCGGACACCGGAATTGTTTCGAGAAGTATCGGATAAGTTTCGGAGTACCGGGAGGTTACCGAAACCCCCCGGGGGACTATTGGGCCTTCATGGGCCTTAGTGGAAAAGAGGAGGCGGCGGCCAGGTGGAGGAAGGCGCCCTCCCCCCCCCCCCAGCCCAAACCGAATTGGACTAGGGATGGGGGGCGCGGCCCCCATTTCCTTCTTCTCCTCCACCTCTTTCCCCTTCTCCCCTTCTTCGGAAAGGAAAGGGGAATCTACTAGGACTGGGAGTCCTAGTAGGACTCCCCCCATGGCGCGCCCCTCCTGGCCGCCGGCCTCTCTCGCCCCTTCCTTTATATACTTGGGCAGGGGGCATCCCAAAGGCACATCAATTGTTCTCTTTTCCGTGTGCGGTGCTCCCCTCCATAGTTTACTCCTCCGGTCATAGTGTTGTAGTGCTTAGGCAAAGCCCTGCGCGGATCACATCATCAACACCGTCACCGCGCCATCGTGCTGACGGAACTCTCCATCGACCCTCTACTAGATCAAGAGTTCGAGGGACGTCATCGAGCTGAACGTGTGCTGAACACGGAGGTTCCGTATGTTTGGTACTTGGATTGGTTGGATCATGAAGACGTTTGACTACATCAACCACGTTAACTAATGCTTCCGCTTTCGATCTACAAGGGTACGTGGACACACTTTCCCCCTCTTGTTGCTATGCATATCCTAGATAGATCTTGCGTGATCGTAGGAAATTTTTTGAAATTACATGCTATGTTCCCCAACACAATTAGATTGGACGGTCTAGAAAAATAAGTTCGGGAGTCTAAATAAAAATCCAAAGATGTTTGGGGTATTTCGGGCTTGAACCGAACCCATCAATAACGATCGCTCGGTTCGGGTTCGGGGAAGTTTTAGGACGCGTGCGAGGAGGGTTGTGGGTTGGGCTGAGAGATGAGAGATCGCATGCAAATGTGTGGTTGGTCTCATAACGGTTAACAACGACAATGGAGAGAACCCACAACTATGAACTGATGCAAGTTTTTGAAAAAATGATGGCAATGAAGTGTTGTTGCAATGCGAATGATGCAATGATGAATGCAGCAAACAAATATAACACATGGCGACAACGAAATAACTGGAAGGCATCTGGAGCGTCGGTCTCGGGCTGTTACATAAAGGCTGAAAGAAAGCATGCAGCAGCCCTTGAGAATGTACTTAAGTTCCTGAAGAAGCGAAAAGAGCAACCAAATGCTCTCTTTTTTTGACCAGAAACAGTAGGAAAGGCTCCTACTGTGTTAATATATTAATAAATGGAAAGGGCACTCTACAATGGAGTATTTACATGGTGTGGGTCTCAGCCACTTTGTGCCAAGAGAGGGATATGCTAGTTTAATGGATTATCAAAGAGAGTTGACAAAGTTAAGAACTAAAGGCCTATGTGCCTCTTTAACCCTATGCTATAGAAGTTCAAAGTCTCTCTTAAATCTCCCAAGCCAGGACTGAAAGGAGGGAGGTATAGCCCTAAAGTGATGATTGTTTCTCTCCTTCCAGATGCTCCAAGCCGCCACAATAAATTTCTCCAGGAACAAGGGTGATGGATGGATATTCTTCTGGTCTTGAATAGCTTGTAGCCAGTCGGGGAAGGGTTCCTAGAGGATGTAAAGTTTATCCCAACATTGTTTG
Organism: Triticum aestivum; assembly: GCF_018294505.1. Lineage (NCBI taxonomy): Eukaryota > Viridiplantae > Streptophyta > Magnoliopsida > Poales > Poaceae > Triticum > Triticum aestivum. The sequence continues at coordinate 594,935,793 of NC_057810.1, forward strand.
CTGAAGGAGCAGGTGAAGATCATGTGTTCAACAGTTTCCTCGATATTTTGGTCACAAAGCAAGCAATTATGATCATCCCCGATGTTGTAGTGTCTTCTTTTAAGCATATTACGCGTGTTGAGTCTGTCGTGAAACAGCAGCCAAGCAAACACCTTTAGCTTCATCGTGCATTATGATTTCCAAATCCATCCAAAGGCTTGGTGAGAGTTTAAATCTTTGAAGAATAAGTGGTAGTAATCTGTGGACTTGAAGTTCGTTTTGCCCCACACATAGTGCCACACATCCGAAGTTGCCATTGAAGGTTGTAGCGCAGCTGCAACAGTTTCCATGTGTCTGATCTCATCATGAGCTTGGGGTGACAACGGAAGGTGGGACGCTTCATGAAGCAATGTGATCCCCAAGAAATCCTTGACCGAGATGTCTTCGTTCAAAGAGTGTGAAAAAACACGTGGGTGCGAGTCTTGTAGAAGCTTATCAGCCCAGAGGTCTTTCCAAAACAAGGCAGTGGTGCCACAGACAATGTTGATGCGTGAGACTCCCCTAAACTTGGGAGAGAGTTTGAGAATATCACGCCACCAAAAGGAGCCAACTAGATCCGCAGCATGAGGTATCTTCTCTGTATAGTACGAGTCCCAAGTTAGTTGGACCCAAGGAATGTCCATCTTGTTGTAGAATTTATGTAAAAAAAATTAGGAGCAAAGCTTCATTCTGAATACGTAGGTTGAGGACCCCTAGACCACATTTACTTTTAGGTTTACACACCATATCCCAGGCGGCTAGAGAGTTACATTTTTCGCCTTGTTCGGTCTTCTTGATCCATAGGTATCTTCTTCTGATTTTATCCAGCATTTCAATAAGCTTCGGCGGAAAATGAAGGGTGCACATAGCATAAATGAGGAGGAATGTGACTGTCGAGTTGAGTAAGGTCAATTTCCCTACATGCGACATGAGAGAGAGTGTGGAAGAAAGACTCCTCTCAATGGAGCAGACGAGCGGCATGAAATCTTGGATGGTGGGTCGAGACGTGCCCAAAGGAAGACCAAGGTATGTGAAGGGCATGGCACCCGTCGGGCACTCAAAAATTGAGGCAATTTGCATGGTAAGCTCCTGTTCCAAGTTAATGGGAATGATTTCTGATTTGTGGAAGTTGATCTTGAGGCTTATTGATTGGGCATAGTTGGTGAGGATATTTTTGATAATCAATGCTTGGCGAGGGCAGGCAGGCATGAGCAAAATTGTGTCGTTGGCATATTGCACAATCGGGTAATCCATTTGGCCATTGCAAGGAAATGGAAGCTGGATCAATCCATTTCGAAAGGCATCATTGATGGCAGACTGGAGTAGATCGGCCGCAAGGACAAAGATGAGGGGCAAGAGAGGGTCACCCTGACGAACTCCCCGACGACAATGAAACTGCCTGCCCAATACCCCATTGAGTAAGATGGACGGTCTACCTGAGGAGAAGTTGGATTTGATCCAAGAGAGCCATTTGTCATTGTAACCCATGTGCTTCATTATATTGATCATCGGATCATGCTCAATGGTGTCGAAAGCTTTGGCAAAATCCAATTTGAGCAACACGATTGGACGTTTTGAGGCTTGACATTGGTGGATATATTGGAAAGTCCAGGCTAGGCAATCTTGTATAGATCTACCCCGTATGAATCCATACTGGTTGCGATGAATAATTCTCAAAATGACCTTTTGCAAGCGGTTGGCCAGCAACTTGGTGATGAGCTTGAGGCAACAATTGAGTAGCGTGATCGGCTGATAATCATTGACAGTGGATGGAGACCCATTTTTCGGGATAAGAGTGATTAGACCATCATTAATGGTTTGTAGATTGAGCGTGCCATCATGGAATTGATTGCATAGATTGTAGAAGTCCACTTTGATGATAGGCTAGCAGGCTTTAAGGAATAGGCCGCTAAACCCATCAGGGCCAAGTGCCCGATCCCCAGGCATCTCATTGACCACCGAGTCAATTTCTTCATGGGTGAAAGGTAGCGTGAGATGATCAAGATTTTTAGTTGGACTTATCAAAGATCAAAGATCAAATTGCATTTGTGTGGTGTTTGAGGTGCCTAGCCTTTCAGTATATAGGCTTGAAAAAGAAGGGCCTCTTTACCAGTGTGATCTTCAACCATGAGACACTCAGAAGTCTGCAAATTGGCATTGTTGTTCTTCCATACCTCTCCGTAGCCATCGCCTGAAAGAATTTCGTATTTTCATCCCCAAATTTAACCCAACAAATGGTGCATCGTTTCTTCCAATATTTCTTATGATAGTCCAGCAGGCAGAGAAGGTGATTTTTGATGATCTTGCGAAAGTTACCCTCTGGAAGTGTGAGTGGGCGTAGGTTCTCAAGAGCATCCAAATCAGAAAGTGCTTTATTAGTGTTTTCAATAGCAATTGAAAGACGGGAGATATTTTTACTCCAAGCTTTTAACTCTTGTCTCAGGAGCTTGAATTTACGACACAAAATCGTAGCAGCATTATCAGAATGGACAGGGCGGTCCCAAACCTTCTTAACCACGTCCATAAATCCAGGATGAAGAAGCCAATACTACTCAAATCGAAAAAATTTGGCACGTGGAATTTTTGTCTCTATGGTTACCACACAAGGTGTGTGATCAGACGTGGGTTTGCATAGTGGTTTAACCAAAGTATTAGGATAGACATGTGTCCAGTGAAGTGACGTGAAGAACCAATCAAGTTGCTCAAGGAGGGGGTCCTGTTGCATGTTACTCCACATAAATAGCATGCCTTTAATTGGAAGTTCAACTAGATTATGCTTTCTGATGATATCATTGAAAGTTGACATGTCATTAACATCGCCACCTGGTTTATTACGGTTGTCAGGACCATGGATGTAATTAAAGTCTCCCAGGAAAAGGCAATTGTATGAATGTCCTTGTCATAAAGCCATTGTGTGAAAGTGTCCCGAGCAGGGCCAGAGCATGGGCCATAAATATTGAAAAGTGTCCAAGCTTGTGCAGATAGTGTGCTAGTGAACTGAATGCCCAGAGAAAAATCCTCCTGAACAATAACATTACCAGAAAAATCGAGCTATTCCAAACAGTGAGAAGGCCTCCCGAAGAACCACGAGAAGGAATGTAAGAAAACTTATCAAAGCGCTTGGGCAACAAGTTTTAACAAAAGCTAGATCGATGACAGGTTTTTTAGTTTCCTGGAGGCAAACTATAGCACAACCACTAACTGCAATCGCATTAGACAGCGCGAGAAGTTTTTTGTCTGAATTTAAGCCACGGATGTTCCAACACAGGACATTCCAATTATGCAAAAGTAGCATGGGTGGACGCAGAGATTAAGCAGAAGAACTAGAGTCCTCCTCCACATTGGTGCAGTTGGTGGCCGCAGCATCCGACGCAAGCAGCGCAGCATCAGTAAGCTCCTGGGGGGGAACTGCGCAGCGGTTGATGCTGATGTCCTGCATGGAGCGAAGAGGGTTCGGTGGTGGTGGTTGGTTCAGACGACCAAGCGGCAGCAGAAGGAATCACCCTTGGCTTAACTTTGGATGAGGTGATGCGCACATCAGTAATTTGAGGCACTCTGAAGCCATCAAACCTTGTTGATCTGGTGTTGCGACGCACTTCAGTGGTCACCAGTGGAGCCTTGCACTTGGAGCGGCGCGGACGAGTGGTGGATAGTCCAGGGACATCAGAAAGCACCTGGGTCAGGCCCAACTCAGGGTCACCATCCATGGGCTGAAGCAAAGCAAGAGGAGGCCCATCATTCAAATCAGCCATTGACGCCAAAAGTGAGCCAACCTCAGAAATAGCAGGTCCATCAACCAAAGTGTAAGCACTGTTGAAGCCAATTTCAGTATCACTTTCAGGTGTCATTTGAGTAGACTAGGAAGAGCCAGTGGGCAACATAGGAGGCATGACAAGAACAGCTTCATCAGGAGCAATTTCAGAGATCTGGACCGAGGGGTAGGTTCAGGGTTGTATATACCAGCAGAAAAACACACCCAAACCAAACAAGAGATGGAAGAAGCCAGAAAGAAGCTAGCAGAGGCAGAGCAGGCTAAGCATCTCCTGCTATCTAAAACTATTGTCAATCCAAATTTTCATTCATAATAGCTAGGTTCAAATGTTAATCCAGTCAGCATGACTGTTGTGATGTCCGTGCATCGACTGAGATGTATGTCAGTCTGTGATGCCAATATGTGGCACAAAATATATATTTTCCATGTCATGTAATAACTTAAAGTATTTCTGAAACAATAACAAACAAACCATTGGACATGGTATAGTTCACACGCAAGCCCAACATTCCAAGTTCAACTTTCACATCAAACTCATGTTCACAGATATCTTCACACTCATAGATTATGACCATAACCAACTAATAGCCATAGTTGAAATAGTTTATGGATCCCAATGATGCACTTCAAAGCTAAAAAAATGTGAGGAGAATTAGAATAAAGAAAAATATCTAGTTCTTACTACCAACATCAATGCTTCTCTAAAACAACATTTACTTCATAGCCAAAACACAAATTCCTTCTAAGAGCATTGATGAAAAAGGTGCATTTTCTACCAATGGCGGAGGAGGGACTCCCGTATAATTTTCTGGACTTCCACTAAAATTGAGGTATCTGCTTCTGTTTGCGGAAACATGCCTGATATGGAGATTGACATCCTCGTTTGCAAAAAATATGTAAAAGGTTTATTGATGGCATTGCATCATTTTACAAGTGCCATTGGATTTATCGATGGCACTAGATTGACAACATCATATTATTCCCTCTATGACATTGCATCATTTTACAAGTGGCAAGTGGTATTGGATTGAGAGCAATAAAACAATGGAAATATAAGGGCATGGCGATATTGGGTGCGCCACCACCACATAGGCAATAAATTGTCGAGACAGAGCTAGTTTCTCATAGCAAGAAACATATTAGTGCGAGCACAACAAAACTAGACCGTACAAAATTAATTACATTTTGGGCATTTTTAACTAAACACAAATAGCCTATAGAGGTAGGTATAATCTAACGCCGACCGCCGCGAGGGTCCACTGTGTTTTGCGCCAAACCGGGCAACGCACGGGGTGTCTATGTTGGCGACGCGGTGGCGGTGGCCTTCGTGCGACCAAAGCGGCAGTGGCTCCCATGGTCTACTTTTCCTCGGTGTCAGCACCGGCCGCAGATGTGTTGGCCGCCTCCGCCGACAAGCCGCGGTTCCACCAATGTTTGCGACAGATGGGGCGCCAGCTATAGTGCACTGGACTTCGTGCTCCCCGTTTGCCGGCATGGAGCAATTGGCCACTCCTCTCTGAGTATGCTTGGAGCATCGAGTTGTTGCACCAGGGGCCGGCTTGGAGCGGCGGCTTGCTCCTCCGCTTGCCCGCCTGCAGCCTCGCCGATGCAACTGGACTTCCACTAGATTTTTATAGGGGTCAGGAGGGAAAAGATATGTTGTTTTCTATCAGTCCCAAGTGGCCTGCAGCCTCCCCCATGGTACTGACGGCCTGGGGCAGGGAGGGAGGTCGAGCAACGAGTTGCTTGGCTCATATCCGGTAGGCTCGTCGGGGCACCCAGCCAGCTTTTATGCTGGAGAACTTGTCTTCCTGCTCGTCGGATGCTATGCAAAGTGTGGAGAAAATGGTGCAAGGATGAGATGGGGAGCGGAGGTGTGGTGCGGTGCGGTTCTTGCTAGGCGTCTGGCCTCGTTTAAATAGTGGGCGAATGCGTGGAGCCAACCGGTGTTGTGTTGAATGTCGGCCGGCTCGCGGAAAGACGTGTGGCCGGAGTAAGTTTCTTGGCACACACGCTAGTTCAATGGAGGCGGGCGGGGCAGTCTGAAGCCGGTTGAATGCGACAAGGAGGCGTGTTAAGCCTGGCATGTAGCGAGTGGCGCTCTCTCGGTCGGCGCACCAGTTCAATGCATGCACCAGTGAGAGGTTGCGTTCGCTCTGGCACCATGTGAGAGCAAGTACAATAGAGCGACGTAGGCGAGCTATAAGAGATGTCATATCAGATTTATGTCGAGTTGGAGGAGAAATAAGAGGAGAGAGAAGAGAAGTGGGCTATTACAAGCTTACAGCCGAGTGTAGCACGAGCCCTAACAACCTTTGTGAGAGAAAAATATGGGCCATATATTAATGATATATCATGCTAGTATGACTAGTTATTGTATGAGTGGGCTATTAGGTTAGCTATAAGTGACATGGCAACACCACGCTCTGAGAGAGGACGGCACGGTCCGCACATTGGGACGGGCCGGCAGTGTGTCTCCACGCTCACCGACGGCAACCGCATCAACGTTGCATCGCCGCCCTTCCACGCGGACAAAATCCGGTTGGATCTTTCACCGCCAATGAGGAGAGAGATAATGGCTACCGTCCATCTTGTTTAGATCAGAAGAGGGTGAGAGTGTGTGAAGGCAGCAACCCTGGCTAGCAGCAAGCGCTGAAACTCCAGCCTACGTGTATAGTGACAATTTTCATTTTTTGCTCCATATCAATGATTTTAATAAACTATAAAATATGCCCGTGTGTTGCAACGGGAAAAAAACTTAAGACATCGTCCATCATCTGACACCATAGACTATGAGTCCAACTCATTATGCAATGGCGGGTACTAGCAGGTCGACCAAAGCAGGCTTTTGCCCGGCGGTGCCCAGGAGTAATTTGCATTGGTGATGGGCGCAAACTACCAAATTGGTAGACATGGATGCTAGTGCAGACCTGAGGCTACATTGCGGATCATATGTATCTTGTATATTATTCTTTTTTTTGTGAGAAAAACTTTCAATCTATTCATGTTCAATCATGATAGTACAACGAACACTAGAAATAATAAAAATTACATCCAGATCTATAGACCACCTAGCGACGACTACAAGCACTGAAGCGAGCCGAAGGCGCGCCGCTGTCATTGCCCCTGCTTCGCCGGAGCCGGGCAAACCTTGTTGTAGTAGATAGTCGGGAAGTCGTCGTGCTAAGGCCCCATAGAACCAATGCACCTTTACAGCAACTGCCGCGGATGAAGACTGCAGATCGAAAGAATCCAACCTGAAGACACACGAACGAAGACAAACGACGAACAGATACGAGCAAATCCACCAAAGGCGGATCCACCGGAGACACACCTCCACAGCCCACTGACGATGCTAGACGCATCACCGGAACGGGGGCTAGGCGGGGAGACCTTTATTCCATCTTCAAGGAGCCGCCGCCGTCTCATCTTCCTGAGCAGGACACAAATCCTAAAAAAACTCGAAAATAGATCTAAAAACGGAGCCCTCCCGCCAGCAAGTGCCGAGATCCACTCCGCCTCCATGGCCCTAAGGCCACCGAAGACAGGGCGTATCGGCGCGGCGCCGATGGGAGGCAGGGAACCCTAGCTTTTTGGGAGAGGGCGGCTGGCTAGTCTGACGATCGGGTTGTACACATTATTCTATTGATAGTACTTGTGTTTATGTTGTTGCATAGGTCTTTGATCGGGTTGTACGTATTATTCTATTGATATTACTTGTGTTTATGTTGTTGCATAGGTCTTTGACGGGAGTGCGTTGACTGGATCTTGCAGACTCCATCTGCAGGGGAAAATATGACTTGTCAACCATTTTTTATGGGAAAAGCTTACCGTCATCCGGCGGATCGTAGTGACCGCGTCCGCCACCTCCGCTGCATGACACGCATCCAAATGAAGGCTTGTATGTCGTCCTTTATCAAACACGCTTTCGAAACAGAGGTTATGTTTCAGAAACAAATGTGGTGTTGCAATTGTTTACGACGGGTCTAGTTTTGCAACAAAGCGAAGCCCAAAAATATTTCTGCAACATGACATATGTTACAAATATTTTCCGCAACACAACTTATGTTACAAATATTTTTACAATAGTATCTGTGTTGGAAATATTCCCGCAGCATCACCTATGATCTTTGTTGCAGAAAATATTTCTATAACAAACTCTGTTGTAAATAAAACTCTATAGATGTTTCCGCAACACGATCTTTGTTACGAAAAATATTATATAACAAACTCTGTTGCAAAAAAAATCTACAGTCGTTTCTGTCTTGTTGCAAAAAACTAAAGAAGAAGAAGTTTTGCAACATGAGTCTTGTTGCAGAATTGTAGAAGATAAGGTTTCGCAATAAGGTCTTGTTGCAGGAAATCAGAGAAGACCAGATCTTGTAACAAGTGCGTCGTTGCAGGAAATTAGAGTACGTAATTTTTTTAAGCTACCTAAAGACTAACTCAAGCTTAAAAAGTTCATCTGGTTTGCATGTGATGTCAGTAAATAGTACTGTAACGCGCAAAAAAAGTAAATAATACTATAGAACTGCAGAATGACTGTGTGTGGCATATTGTTATCACGGCAGTACCTAAGATACGGGTTTTTGTGATGCTCTTTATTTATCAGATGACTGAATTGAGTTGTGGAGAATGCAATCTACAGTACGTCATGTTAGACTAATATGTCACGTATCGTGACATATCTCCTAATCCCCTAAATCAAGGAGTATAGATATTGTTGTGATCTCCCATTTATGGTTAGGATTGTAAATTTGTCTGTATATTGACATGTAATGGAAAAGCCCAAGTGTGGCAAATATTCTCCAAATCTTTCATGGTATCAGCCTAAGAATCCTCTCGCTTCCGCTCCTCCAACCCTAGCGCCGTCGGCTCCTGCTCCCGCGCCACCAGTCACCACCTCCCTCCCATGGCGCCCTCCGAGCCTGCTCAGCCGGCTGCTCCTCACCCCAATGCCGCCCTTTGGGCGTAGGCCACCGCCATCCCCAACGTCCGCTCTCTCGTCCCCATCGTCCTCGAGTTCAAGAGCGCCGTCTTCCCCAAGTGGAGGACCTTCTTCAACATCGCCGTCACCACCTACGCCCTCGAGGATCACCTCACCTCCGAGACGCCCTCCACCGACCCAACGTGGCTCCGCCTCGACGCCCTCGTGCTCCGCTGGCTCTATGGCTCCATGGCCATGGACATCGTCGACCTCGTCATGCCTACCGACCCCGCCACCGCCACGACGTACAAGGTCTGGACCGCCCTCGTCGCTCTCTTCAACGACAACCAAAAGAGCCGCGAGATTTATCTCGCCGAGGAGTTCCACAACATTAAGCAGGAGGATCGGTCCATCACCGAGTACCTTCACCTGCAGAAGACGGCGGCTGACGCCCTCGCCGAGGTCGGTGCGCCCGTCTCTGATCCTGAGCTCGTCAGCAATGTCATCAAGGGCCTTCACGAGCATTTCGACAGCGTCGCCGACATTGCCCCCCTCCTCACGCCGTTCCCTACCTTCCTCAACTTTCGCAACATGCTACTGCTCCACGAGATGAAGGCCTCTCGGCGCTCCAACAACACCTGGGCCTCTGCCTTTTACGCCGCTAAAGGACCCGTCCCTGCTCCTTCCAGCGGCGGCGGCTCGTCCTCCGGAGGCGGCGGTGGTGCTCCTTCCGGTTCGGCCGGCGGCCAGCTATGGCGGGCTCCTGCTCCCGCCCACAATCCTCATGCCACCGGCTATGGCAAGGGGAAGGGCAAGAACAAGGGATACAAGTCCGCCGGTGGCGCTCCTCCCATGCCAACTCCGTTCAATCCTTGGACAGGAGCCATCCAGATGTGGCCCATGCAGTCCCGCCCCACCAACTCCGGCGGCAACACCGGCGGCATCCTCGGACGGGCTCCGGGCCCCCGCGCTCACGCCTACATGGCCGCTCCACCGGCTGCTCCCGGCACCCACTACGGCAGTTACGGCTCCGTCCCATACGGCGCCGCGTTGCCCTATGCTACACCACCAACACCGGCACCATCATGGGACACCGCTGCTCTCGCCCAACACTTCACCAACATGACGTTGCAGCAGCCCGCTCCCGAGTGGGTCATGGACAGCGGCGCGACCGCCCATCTTTCCTCCGATGCCGCTATCTTATCCTCCCTTTCTCATCATCCTATATATCGTCACGTGGTGGTCGGCGACGGTTCCACCGTTCCCGTTACCACATCCGGTCATTCTTCCCTTCCTTCTTTTTTTCCTAACAGACCTCTTCACTTACGCCATGTCTTAGTAACACCTAGCATTATCAAAAATCTTATTTCCGTTCGTCAATTCACTACTGATAATCATTGCATTGTCTCTTTTGACCCCTTTGGTTTCTCTGTGAAGGACCTTCATTCCCGGCGCGAGATCCTTCGGTGCAATAGTACGGGGGAGCTCTACACATTCACATGCCCTCCGCCTCCTCGCGCCCTCGCCACGCTCACCGCCCCTCACGATGTGTGGCACCGTCGTCTCGGACATCCCGGCCATGATGCTTACCGTCGCCTCTCCGAGCATATTTCCCTCCCTTGTATTAGACAAATAAATCCCTCCCCTTTATGTCATGCTTGTCAACTAGGATGTCATGTACGTTTGCCTTTTTCTGCTTCTACTAGTCGTACCACTCGTCCATTCGAGTTAGTGCATTGTGATCTTTGGACTTCACCAATCTTGAGTGCTTCTGGCAATAAATATTTTTTAGTCATTCTTGATGATTTCACACATTTTCTATGGACCGTTCCGCTTCGCCAAAAATCTGATGCTTACGCTTCACTCTCCGCTTTTCGTGCGTTCGCTCATACTCAGTTTGGCTTACCTCTCGTGTCCATACAATGTGACAATGGTCGTGAGTTCGACAACAACAAACTCCACTCTCTTGCTGCCACGCACGGTATTCATATTCGTTTTTCTTGCCCATACACATCCCAACAAAACGGTGAAGCTGAACGCATTATTCACACTGTCAATGACATTGTGCGTTCTCTCTTATTTTAGGCTAGCTTACCTCCTTGTTTTTGGGCCGAAGCACTTCACGCCGCCACTCACGTTCTTAACCGTCTTCCCACCAAAACCATTGCAGCTCCCTCTCCATACTTTGCCCTTCATGGCAACCATCCCGATTACTCATCACTACGCGTCTTCGGCTGCCTATGCTACCCCAATACCGCCTCCACCATGCTACATAAACTGTCGCCGCGTTCGAGTGCTTGCATTTTTTTGGGCTATTCCTCTCATCATAAGGGATATCGGTGCATGGACCTCACTACCCACCGCATCATCATCTCTCGTCACGTCGTCTTCGATGAGATGACCTTTCCATTTGCCTCCCTACAGCCCACCACCGCAGCCACATACGACTTCCTCGCCGACGATGACACACTACCCATAGTTGTCCCGCCTCTTCTGATCGTCACTCCTACTCCTACCCCGCCACCCTCCCCACCACCCACCCCTCCCTCACCACCCGCCCCTCCCTCACCGAATGCTCCTCCCGAACCAGGCGCCCCACCCACTCATCGCACGCGCAGCACCTCCGGCATCCACAAGGGCCCTCGCGAGCGGCTTAACCTGCATGTTTCCTCTGTCAGCAGGTACTCGCTGGTTCCCAACTCCGTCCGTGCAGCTCTCAAGGATCCCAACTGGCTCGATGCTATGACTGCGGAGTACCGCGCTCTCCTCAGCAACAACACTTGGGATCTTGTGCCTCCTCCTCGGGATGCTAACATCATCTCCGGCAAGTGGGTTTTTCGCCACAAGCTCCAGCCCGATGGCTCCCTCGATCGCTACAAAGCTCGCTGGGTGCTTCGGGGTTTCTCTCAGGAGCCCGGTGTCGACTTCGACGAGACTTTCATCCCGGTTGTCAAACCGGCCACCGTGCGTGTCATCCTCTCCATAACGCTCTCTCTTAACTGGGAGACTCGTCAGCTCGACGTCAAGAACGCCTTTCTACATGGCACTCTTGCTGAGGTTGTCTACTGTCGACAACCCACCGGCTTCATCGACTCCAGTCGCCCCGAGCACGTCTGTCGGCTGAACCGTTCTCTATACGGTCTCAAGCAGGCTCCCCGTGCGTGGTACCAGCGCTTCGTGACTTTCATCACTTCGACCGGCTTCGTGTGCTCCCGCTCGGACACCTCGTTGTTTGTTCTCTGGTGTGCGGAAGGCACGGCCTTCCTCCTACTCTATGTGGACGACATCGTCCTCACCGCCTCATCGACCCGCTTGTTGGACAGGATCACGGCCTTTCTCCGAGCAGAGTTTGCCATGACGGACATGGGCAGCCTTCACTACTTCCTCGGCATCGCGGTCACCCGCGACTCCTCCGGCATGCATCTTTCGCAAGCTAAGTACGCCGCGGAGATTCTGGACAGGGCCAGCATGACTGCCTGCAAGTCGGCCTCGACACTGGTTGACACCTCGCCGAAGCTCGCCGCTACTGCCGGCTCTCCCGTGGCCGATCCCATGGAGTACCGGTGTCTTGCTGGAGCTCTCCAGTACCTCACCTTTACGCGCCCCGACATCGCGTACGCCGTTCAGCAGGTTTGTCTTCATATGCACGACCCGCGTGAACAGCACCTCGCGGCCATCAAGCGCATCTTGCGCTACGTCAAGGGCACGCTCTCTCATGGCCTTCAGCTCTACTCGACTTCACCGGACTCCATGATTGCCTACACCGACGCCGACTGGGCCGGCTGCCCTGACACTCGGCGCTCGACGTCAGGCTTCTGTGTCTACCTCGGAGATAATCTCGTCTCTTGGTCCTCCAAGCGACAACACACGGTCTCGCGCTCGAGCGCTGAGGCCGAGTACCGCGCCGTGGCTAACGTCGTGGCTGAGGCGAGTTGGCTTCGGCAACTTCTTCAGGAGCTTCATCGACCATCTCCTCCTGCGGCGATCGTCTTCTGCGACAACGTCAGTGCCGTCTACATGTCCACCAACCCCATCCAGCATCAGCGTACCAAACACATCGAGATCGATCTCCACTTCGTTCGCGATCGTGTTGCCATGGGTCAGGTCCGTGTGCTGCATGTTCCCTCGTCACGCCAGTTCGCCGACATCTTGACGAAGGGCCTCCCGTCCCCGTTGTTTCTGGATTTTCGGTCCAGTCTCAACGTCCGCTCTCCTCCCGTTGTGACTGCGGGGGAGTGTAGACTAATATGTCACGTATCGTGACATATCTCCTAATCCCCTAAATCGAGGAGTATCGATATTGTTGTGATCTCCCATTTATGGTTAGGATTGTAAATCTGTCTATATATTGACATGTAATGGAAAAGCCCAAGTGTGGCAAATATTCTCCAAATCTTTCACGTCAAAATAAGTTGGCGATCTCCAATTTAATTTGGAAGGAGAAGGCGAAGAGAAGTTGTAGGTTATAGGATACATATGCACACCGTAAACGACTCAGAGGCAAATCCATTCACTGCTGTAAAACGGAAGGAAGAAGCCAATTTTTCTCCGGTACCAGTGCACAAAATTCTGGGCGCGAGGAAACACCCTCAACTTTTTATACTCCGTCGATCTAGAATATAAGATCATTTTTCAAGCTTAAAATCCGATCGTATATTATGGGACGGAGGGAGTAGGTGCCATTTGAGGCTCTTGTTAGTCTCCACTCTCCTTGTCCTCTCTCTCTAATTCGGAAAAAGAAAAGCAATCCAACATAGCTTCAGCATTGTCTACATTTGAAAGTGATCAAGAGCTCACTGATCAATTTTTGGGATGGATAAAGATTGCAGGAGAAGTGGACTGTTGTGACTGGCTGACTACCTTGCGCTTTTCCGTGGCCAGCTTCGGGCACGACTATTCCTCGCGTTAAGCGCGACAGGGGCGACCCTCGCTGAAAGCAAACGCCACTTGGGACGGCCCACGCCCGCGGAATACACCAGCCTGTTTCCTGTTTTTTTTTTCACGTTTTGGAATAAGTATTAAAAAATGTGGAACGACTATTTGAAACATGCTGAACAATTATTTGAAAATATTGAATGAGTATTGAAAATGTTGAATAAGTATTTTAAAAAACATTGAACAAGTATCCAAAAATTCTTGAACCAGTATTTAAAAAATACCAAATAAGTATTAAAAAGTGTTGAACGAGTATTTGAAAAAATGTTGAACCACTATTCGAAAAATGTTGAACATGTATTTGAAAAAATGTTGAAACGAGTATTTGAAAAGAAATGTTGAACAACTATTTGGAAAATGCTGAACAAGTATTTGAACAAATATTGAACAAGTATTTGAAGAAATGTTGAACAAGTATATAAAAATGTTGGACAAGTATTTGAAGAATGTTGATCTTGTATAAAATAATGTAGAATGAAAAACAAAAATAAACAAAATAAAAACCAAAAAAATGAAAAAATACGGAGCAGAAAAAATAAATAAAAGAAAAGAAAACGAAGAACGAAGAAAAAAAGGGGGAAAACCGGCTCAGGTCACCTCTAATAGGTCGCGATCCTGTTAGAAACTAGTAACTGGAAGCTGGTGCAGTGTTTAGCAACGTTGGTGTCCCCCCGCACGGCCATGGTTCGATTCCTCGGGTCGTGCGCTACAACAGGCCGGCCCAACACTGTTTACACGGCGCGAGATGTCGCGTAAGGCTAGAAATAGTCGCCGCGGATAAATAGTGACCCGAAGCACACACATCTCCCAACTGGGTCGACACTACATTTAGTGACCCCGACACACAGGCAGCTCCCAACAGGGCCGATACATTTAGCAATCTGTCACGAGCGACTTATTATAGCGGCTTGGTACTGTAGTGGTTTGTTAGTATATCAGCTCGGCACTGTAGTCGTTCGTGTTTTTTACTATTACTAGAACAATGCCCGTGCGTTGCAACAGAATATGATACTCTAGTACGTTAGTTTGTGGTTTATCTGTCAATAATAATGCGATTGTGTAAAAAAATGTTCATCAAATTTTGCCCATGAACTACCTTGTATTTTTATTAGAAGTTTGGTAAGTAAATTAAAATAGAATTAGTTCAGGAGGTAAGTGAATTAAGGTGATTGATTATCATATACTACATGGCGGTTGAATGAAGGGATGGTGGGAAGAAAGGTGAAACGGAAACATTATGTTCTTTTTAAGTATATATATATATAAAGATAAAGTTTCTGTCCTTTCTTAGAAAACCTTCAAAAAGTGAATATTTTTTAAATGTCAAAAACAATTGAAAATATGAAGATTTTTTGAAAAAGTAAACAATATTTGGAGTTTCAGGAATTTTACAAAAAAAGTCCAAACATTTTTTTTGAAAAAATGTGAATAATTATTTAAAATCTGAATAATGTTTGAAAATTGTGAATTTTTTATTTGGAACATGTTATGAAAATTGCGAGAAATAATTTAAATCCAATTCTATTTTGGAACAATGTTATGAATAATGTTTGAAAAGTATTTGAAACTTTGAAACAATTTTTAGAATTGTGAACATTTCTTGAAATTCCAGGTATTGTTCGAAAAGAAACATTTTTTATATTCTGAACAATTTTTAAATATGGTGCATATTTTCAATAAAATATTTTTCAAAAAATAAAAAGGAAAGGCGAAAACAGAAATAAAACATGATTAAGCAAAGTAAAATACCATGTAAAGAAACAACCAAAAGCAATCAACACTATAAGGTTCCAAAAACGAGAAAGTTGTAGTCAGATAACAGAAAAGTGCCTTTCAGAGGCTTTTCACCATGTAACTTGCCCTGCAACCAAACCAGGGATGGCTTCGTGCTCGCACGACACACAGGGCGACGCACGGGACGAGAGATGGCGCGTATCTTACGCCGCCGATCTGCAGCACCGCTCGCTCACGTTCCATGATGGCGAGTTGATTCTCCGGCGTGATGCTCTCCGGCTTAATCTGGTGGATGACCGCGGAGTCATAGTGGATGCGCGTTTCCTCCGTGCAGGGGAATTCATAGACATTGGTGACATTATCTCGCTGCCGTGTCATTTTGCGAGGATAAGGGAGCGATCCCCGGCGGTGAGCGCGTCTCCAGTGGGTGCGACACACGGCACGATCCATGGTGCGGTACACGAGGGGCATGTAGAGATCCAGGCGGGCGCGGACCGGGTCGGGGTGGCCCCGCACCTCACCAACCGCCTGCTAATGGCGGCGGGACGCGTGGGAGCCCCTTCATGGCCACCCGACCGATAGGCGGGGCCCAATAGCAGGCCGAGCGTGGCGCCTTCTAGAGCGGAGGGGGCGAGGGGAGTCGCCTCATTTCCCCCACCTACCTCCACTACGCGAGACGCACACCTCGCGCCTCTCTTCAAGCATCTATGGGAGCGCCCTAGGGTTTCCTTCCCCAATCCTCTCCTCCCTGATTCCTTTGGCTGGTGGCGGGGCAAGGCTGGCGGTGACGACCGATCCTTCGCCCAAGTGACTGCGGCGGAGCAGGCGGGGGGTGCGCCGCGCGCCTCGATGGGAGATCGGGGTGGGGGGAGATCTGGTGGTTGGCGCGACAACACAGCGCGCGGAGGGTTCTGAGGTGGGCGAAGGGCTCCGCTGCCAAATCAGTCTCGACACATGGTGTGGCAGCGGCCAGATCCGCCACCGGCGACGTCGGGAGATTCGAGATCTGGTGATGGTGAAGTTGGAGACAGATGGGAAGCTGCTGCGCGTGCCAAGAGCGGCGCGACCAAGGAGAAGACGGCGGGCTCCAAGGAGCCGCCTCCGCATCCTGCACCTGGGCAAGCAACGACCAAGGGCAATGCCGAGATCTGCATCAACTGTTCCCTCCCAGGTCATTTCGCTCCTCGTTGTCCTACTATTCGCTGCGAAAAATGCAACAAATTAGGTCATATGGCTCAGCTTTGCCAAGTTCTGAGGCCTTGGGAATGCATTCCTCTCATGTGTGGGTTTCAGTCGCCTGGTCAGGGATTCTTCTATATTCCTGATATGTGTGCTGCTAAACATAGTGCAGAGAAAACTAATAATGTGGTGATTACTATAGTGGAGGGTGATGCTACTGTTAAAGACATTGAGCAGGAATTTAATGCTATATTTGCCAAAAAAACCTAGGAAAAAGAAATGGCGATGTACGGCCCGCTCTATTGGCCCTGCACAGTATGTGATGCGATTCCCTAATGCTAGTGAAGTAGAAAGGGCATGTTGTTATGGAAAACGCTTGCCTCTGAAGGAAGGGAACATTGTTGTATGTATTACTCCTTGGACTGCTTCTATTGGAGCCAAAGGCATTATGGAGAAAGCATGGGTTAGGGTTCGCAACATTCCCATAGAGAAAAGATGCACTGAACATATAGCTTATGCTGGAGCTCTAGTTGGGATTACTTTAGAAGTTAATGAATCGACCGTTCATAAACCTGAATATGCTAGAATCCTTCTCGGTTGTAGAGAGGTTGAGAAAATTTCCCCTTCAGCTGAAGGAATGCTGGGAGAACAGTATTATGATTTTTTCTATGAAGTTGAAAAAGTTGTGACTGTGGGTGCTGAGAAAAGTCAGTCCTATACTGCCGTGGATAGCAGTGCATCTCCTTCCTTCCCCAAGAAAGCGAGGATGGACTCATATCCTGCTTCTTCCATGGGGCAGGGGGAGACGAATACATCCGTGACTGGTAATTTTTCCTCTCAGAACTATGGTAAGGGTATGCAGAGGCTTCCGGCAGTGGCTGAGAGTGAAGAAGAAGATGAGAGTGAGGAAGGTAACAACACAGAGCTTCTGATTGAGACTATGGCCAGAGAACATGCGGCTGAAAAAATGTCTTATTGTGGATCTCAATCTGATAAAAAATCATGTGAGAATGTCTCTGAGGATTTTAAAGTGGAAGAGATGACTGAATCTCCCAGTAATGAGATCAGTGTGCATCAAGGTGCTTGGGGAATGATTACTCCTGTTCCACCCTCACCTCTGTTTGTGTGTCACGATGTGAATACTTATGGGAATGCTTTTCCTCCCTTGTCAGACTATGTGGTTTGGCCCTCCCTGCCTCACATTGTGCCTCTCGAAGAGGGTTTCATGGAAGGAGGAGAAAACTGCAGTGTCTATACAGTTGAATCTCCCTCTGGATCCCCAATTCATGACTGCATGAGTCAGGGAGAAGATATCTCGCGCAGACAGAAGCAGAAGTTGGAGAAGGTGGGAGATGTGACCACCAACAGAATGAAGAAGCGCAATTTGGAAGGTACGAATATGCCCAGGTCAAAAAATCAATTTCCTGCTTTATCTGACTCTGCCATTATACTGCGTGCATCTTCAATGGGGGTACAAATACCTGATGATGACTTTGCTACTGTTGATATTTTACGTGAATTAGAACTTTCTAGATGTCTGTTGCAGGATAAAAACATTGATAGTAATTCGCAAAAAATAACTGTCAGTGATGGGTTTGGCAATGATGTGCCCCTCTCTTTAACATGGGACGATGATAGTGGAGATATTGAAGAACCATTCATCCTGGTTCAATCTAAAAACAAGAAAAAGAAGTATCACCGTAAGAAATCGGTGGTGGTTTTATCTCCCAATAAATCCAGCGGGCCTGTGACTAGAAGTCAACAGAAAAAGGGGGTGGGTAAGGCTGCTATGGAACCTGGCAGACCTACCAGAGTGAGAGATAAACCCGATCGGTATAAATGAAAGGGGTTTTTTGGAATTGTAGGGGAGTGGGTAAAAAAGGCATGTCCACCTGCCTCATTGACATGATAAGTGCCAATGAATTGGATTTTATTGGACTTCAGGAAACTATGAAGAAGTCGTATACTCCTGCTTTCTTTAGGCAAATTGACCCTTATCAGAAGTTTCATTGGGAATGGATCCCTTCAAGGGGGAAATCTGGTGGCATTCTTTGTGGGCTTAACAAGGAAAAATTTGATATCCTTACGACTAAGTGTGGTAAATATATCCTGCAGCTGAACCTGTTCGATAAGAACAAAAATTGTAGCTGGGCCTTGATGACTGTGTATGGTGCTGCACATGATGAACAGAAGCCTGAATTCATTGCTGAACTGTCATCTATGTGTCACAACAGTAATATTCCTTATCTAGTTGGGGGAGATTTTAATATCATTCGGCATGGTGGGGAGAAGAACAAAAAAACATCTATGTCCCACTTCTCGGAGGTGTTTAATTCTGTTATTCATCTACTTGGGTTGAGAGAGATTTATATGACTGGTGGGTGTTATACCTGGTCAAATAAACAAGAAATCCCAACTTTGGAAAAGCTAGATAGAGTTCTCATGTCTCCTGAGTGGGAGGATCTATACCCTCTTGCTTCTGTACATAAGTTGGTCAAGGATATATCAGATCACAACCCTTTGTTAGTGGATGGTGGGAGTGCCTCCTCTAGAACACCAGGTAGCAGGTGTTTTAAATTTGATAATGCTTGGCTCAGTAATCCAGAATTCTTCCCTCTGGTTTCTGAGATCTGGTCGAGGCCTGTATACACTTCAAACCCCATTGACTCCTTGAATATTAAACTTAAGAGGATTAAGAAGTTTTTTAAGGGCTGGGGATCTAATTTGTTTGGTCACAATAAGATCAGGAGAAAAATTATCAAGCTCGAGTTGCAGGAGCTTGAAAAACTGGAAGAGACTGATGGTTTATGTGGGGATGCCTACACTAGGAAGTTGGATATTCTAGTGGAGCTTAATAAGATGTATGTGGAAGAAGAACTACACTGGCATCAATTCTCTAATCAGAGGTGGCTTCTGAAAGGAGACAATAACATTGGTTTCTTCCATAAAGTAGCCAATGGCCGTCGTAGGAAAAACTCCATGATCTCCCTGGAGTGTGGGTCCACTATTATTGAGGGCACTAAAAACCTTCTGGTCCATGCTACTGAATACTATAAATCCTTATTTGGTCCAGCTCCTGGCAATTTATGTCAGATAGATGCTGCTCTATGGTCTCAGGATGAGATGATTACTCCTGGTGACAATGAGGAATTAACTCGACCTTTTTCGTTAGAAGAAATCAAGAAAGCTTTGTTTAGCATGAATTCTAACCGTGCCCCTGGTACAGATGATATTCCTGTAGAATTCTATCAACACTGCTGGGAGGTAGTAGCCCAAGACCTTCTATGCTTATTTGATTGGTTTCATGATGGCAAGCTAGATGTACAACGACTTAACTATGGCATCATAACCTTGTTGCCTAAGTCAACTGATGCTAGTAGGATCCAACAATATAGACCCATTTGTCTATTGCGCTGCCCCTACAAACTACTTACAAAAGCCATGGATATTAGAGCTAGCAAATATGCACACAAGCTGTTTAGTATTCACCAGAATGCTTTTATTAAGGGGAGACACATAGTGGATGGAATCCTATCTCTCCATGAAATTTTGCATTATACTCATTTCAGAAGGCAGGTGGGAGTGGTTTTGAAACTTGACTTTGAAAAAGCATATGACAAAGTCAATTGGGACTTTTTGCTTGACTGTCATAGGAAACGTGGGTTTAATTCTAAGTGGTGTGGGTGGGTCTCGCAAATACTGAAGAATGGCACAGTTAGTGTCAAGATCAATGATGAAGTGGGATCTTACATCCAAAGTGCTAAGGGGGTGAGGCAGGGGGATCCTCACTCCCCTTTCCTGTTTAATATTGCGGCTGACTGTCTGACCAAAATGGTACTTACAGCACACAAAAATGGCCTCATTAAAGGTTTAGCTGCTGATCTTATTGAGAATGGGGTTTGCATCCTGCAATACGCGGATGACACAGTACTTTGTTTTGAGCATGATATTGACAAAGCTGTGAATATCAAGATCTTGCTTTATCTCTTCGAACTTATGTCTGGGCTTAAGATCAATTTTGAGAAGAGTGAAATATTTAGTATCGGGGGGGGGATAATGATACTGATTTGGTGTATGCCAACATGTTTGGGTGTCAAGTGGGCACACTTCCCATGAAATATCTGGGAGTCCCTGTTACTTATTCTACCCTCAAGAATGCGGATCTAGATTTCCTTGACGGAAAAATGATCAAAAAACTTGATGCCTGGGTAGCATATGCAGCATCTTATGGAGCTAGACTAACGTTGCTAGGGTCCAGTTTGGATGGAATTCCCTCTTTCCTCATGTCAATGTTCCTTTTTAATAAGACCTTTATTGAGAAGCTGGATAAACATCGCAGACGTTTCTTTTGGAGGAGGAAAAATAAGAAACATGGATACCATATGGTTAAGTGGACGAGGATATGTCGATCGAAAAGGATTGGGGGATTAGGGATTAAAGATCTTCATAAACAAAATATTACCCTACTTGTTAAGTGGTGGTGAAAGTTAGAAACAAGTGATGGGCTATGGCAGCGTATTGTAAGAGCTAGATACTTCAAGAACAAAACAGTGGCTACCATTCGGAGCCGCTTTTCGGACTCTCCCTGCTGGAAAGCAATTATGAAGGTCAAGGATTCTTATATGGCAGGAAGAAAAGTTAAAATCGAAAGTGGAAACCTGGCTAGGGTCTGGTATGATCCGTGGGCTGAGAATATTGCGTTGAAAGATCACTTTCCTGATCTATTTGGTATTTGCCAGGAGCAGGAATGCACGGTTGCATCTTGGGCGACTAACAACTATGAGCTGGGCTTTAGACGTAGACTGGTTGGGGTGTTGGGTGAGCAGTGGGCTTGGATGGTTATGAAAGCTAAGAAACTGTCGTTGAATGACTCCCCAGATAGAATCTTGTGGGATTTTGATAGTAAAGGGAAGTTTACTACTAAATCCGTATATGTATGATTGGAAAGAAATCTTTCAGGTCCTAACTATAGGATGGTATGGAAAGCTCCTATTCCGCTGAAAATTAAGATTTTCCTTTGGCGGCTGTTTCAGAACGCAGTTCTCACTCGTGATAATATGCGCATTAGAAACTGGCCTGGAAATCCTGTGTGCTCCTTCTGTAATGAAGTTGAGACAGCAAATCATTTGTTCTTTACCTGTTCGCTTGCTCGGTCGGTATGGGGGGTGTTGGGCATGACGGCCGGGGTTTCATGTTGCCCTCGCTCTCTGTGGCAAAGCTTAACTTGGCTTTATAAGTTCTTTCCGGATAGGAAACAGTTTTACATGATGATTATTGCTGCAATATGCTGGGGGATTTGGACCCTCCGCAATAAAGTCACATTTGATAATCATATTGTTCGTTCTCCTCTTGAGGCTGTTTTCACTGCATGCTCGTTTTTGCTGTACTGGGCAGGTTTGCTAAAGGAAGAAGAAAGGGCGAAGCTCCAGGCTGGAGTGAAGAGGTTGGCTCACGCGGCTGCTGCGCTGGCGGACAGGTCCCTCCCTCGAGGCAGATCCCTTTTGGGTGACAGAGAAGGGATCCAGATTGGTTAGCAGTGCTCAGCGCTCGGTCCTTTTGCTTGCCGCCTCCCACTGGGGTTTGATGCCCGCTGGTTTTATGTCTTCTGGTTACGGTTAGCCTAGTCGCAGATGTTGTTTAACTTGCCTCATCCTGGGATTTCCTCTCCTGTCGTTTTTGGGCTGCGGTTTGTGAGTGTCATCAGGTTTTCGTCCCATGGCGGGTGGTCCGTTCCAGGATCATCCTGCGGTGGGTTTCCTGATGGTGCGCCAGCTCGCTCTCCCCTTTCAGCTTCATTTGATCTCAAAAAGCTTATATCTTTCATCCTGTTAGTTGTAGTGGTTTGGGCACTAAAAACATCTAGATACAGACTGATGTATTTTCGTTGATTGCGAAATTAATGGAAAGGGGTTGAGAGCCCGGTTGGAAAAATAAGGTTCCAAAAACGTGGATCAGTGGAATGCATTACCATGTGGTCCAGCTAGATCGCTCGCTCGCGAAGGGTCGACATTACGACGCAATGAGCATGGAATAGGATTCGTGCCCATATCCCTCTGTGCTGCACAAAATGTGTCAGCCCAAAAAGGGACGGGAACTTATACCAACGAGCTTCTCTAGTGTTTATGTTTTCAACCAGTTTTCTTAAGTCGGCTAAAGACAGAAAACCACCTAAACTGTACTTGAATTTTTAAGTAATATTTGGTTATTTAAAAAGCGTTTCAATTTTAGAAAAGTTCATGGTTTTTTTTATCTTGGATTTCACAAAATGTTCCCGAATTCCAAAATTGTTCTAAATTTAAAAAATATTTAACTAGAAATTTGAAAACGGTTTCAGCATTTGAAAATTCTTTTATGATTTTGTAAAGTCTTCTAAATTTTTAGAAAATGTTCAATTTTCAAAAAGTTTCAGAAGATGGAAAACGAAATTTTAATAAGTAAAGAACATGAAAGAGAATTGATAGAAAAAGAAATAGAGGAAAACCAAGTCGGAGAAAATACATAGCAGAAGCACATGAATGAGCCGACCAGTAGCATCACGAGCGCTCCCTAGGAGGTGCACGTTACAATCAAGAAAAAGAATCTCCCTATATGTAACACATTTTTTTGCCATGTTTAAGATTCCGCGTGCAATAAAGGATAAGGATGTATATAAATACAAAGAGATGTAACATAAGATTTTTGCCATGTTTCATATGAAAAACACATGAAAAAAGTGCTAGAAACGGTATTTCTGGAACTAATCTCTGATCTAGTTGGTTGGCTTATGCGCCATCATTTTTTCTTGAAACGGGTGATGGTGGCGTCTGAACTTAAGAAATTGAGGAAGCGAATACTGGTGTGAAGATTTAGGAAGGTAGTCAATGTTTGTTACTTGCAAGAAGCGTGTGCACACTGATGGACCACTACATTGTTCCAGTGCTCAGGTACTTCTCGTGTCTGTGTCAGCAAGCTTTTGCAGCTGTGTAACACCCGGCATAGAATACCCCCTCTGACTTGCACGCTAGGGCGTGCGAGCAATCACGAGCCCGTTGCCAGGAGCTCCTATTTGTCGCTCGTGCGGCAAATACAGACCCCGACGCACATGCAGCTCCCAACTAGGCTGGGCCATCCACCAATCTGACACGGGCGACTTGCCTTGATAGTGGTAATGTAATGGTCCGTTACTATACCGGCTCGGCATTGTACTAGTCCGTTATTTTAGTGTTTTTGTATTCCTTCGTGTTTTAAGAAAAAAAGACTTTCAATGGAGTTAATATATTATAGGTGCTGAATAATATTTCAAAAACATAAGCATTTTTTGAAAACAAGCAATATTTGAAATTTCAATCTTTTTTTACTAAGGAACAGAACATGCAAACATTTTTCAAGTTTGTGAATAGTTTTTGAGATTTGGAACATTTTATAAAAAAATGTGAAGAAAATATGTTTTTGGAAAAAATGTTGAAGTTTTTTGAAATATATGATTTTCTGAAATATGAACAATTTTAGAAATTTGAATTATTTTTGAACTATAAGAACAAATATTGGAATTTCGAACACTTTTTGATATGAACATTTTTTAAATTATTATTTTGAAAAGCAACAATTTAGTTAATTCTGAAGAATTTTTAAATATAATAAATATATTTTTTGGAAATTTTCCAGTTTGCAAAAATAGAAAAACCACAGAAAAAATAATTATCAAATGCGAGAAGGAAATCAGAAAACTCTTTAAAGAAACAAAAAAAGGTTCAGAAACCTTCTAGAAGGTTCACAAAAATGACATCAGTAAAATGCTTTAATGGGTTAGGCCAACTAGAGTTTGCTCGCCAACTCTTTGTAAAGCGTTGATATTACGACATAATGGGCAGCGAAGGGGGATGCCCCTATTTCTCGTTTGACGCGAGCCGAGAGCAAACTCTCGCTGAAGGGCAAGCGAGCTGGACTGACCCGCGAGCGCGGGAGGTCCCAGCCTCTTTTTCCTGTGTTTTTTTTTTAATTTCGACGCGAGACTTCCTACGGACTCTCGCTTAATGCGAGAAATAGCCCCGCGGGCGCGGTGGCTAGTCTCGCTTGTTTCGTTCACAGCGACCAGGGATAGATACCTCGCGCGTCCCCCTTTTCCATTTAGTTTTCCTAAGCTGTGCGCGAAAATTGGTCGGCCCAGTAACGAAAACTTTGACGCAAGACTTCCTACGGATTCTCGCTTAATGCAAGAAATAGTCCCCGATTTGACCCAAAAAAAAAAGTTCCCGCTAGTGAAGGACGCGGTGCAGCACATTGCGGCAAACTGTCGGGGCACCCATGACTGGGCCGGCCCATTTCTTTCTTGTTTCTTCCATTTCTTCTTTTGTTTATTTGTAAAATATTTCTTTTCACTTTTGTCTCTTTCCTTCTTTTTTTTCTTTCCAAGTTTAGTTTACTTTCAAGCTTGTTTGAAAATTACAAATATTGTTCGGAATTTCAAAAAAAGAACTCATTTTCAAAATTTGTTCAAAATATAATAAAATATTTCAAACATTGTGCATGGTTTCAAAATTTCCTTCACAATTCAAAAAATGTTCCTGTTTTCAAACTTTGATCATAAAGGCAAAAAATGTTTTTGTTTCCAAAGAAAGTTTGGAGAATTCCAAACAGTATCAGAATTTTAACAAAATGTTTCCATTTTCGAAACTTGTGTATATATTCAAAAACAGTCCATGTGTCACAAAAAATGTTTGAAAATTTATAAAAAAGTGATTAAGTTTTAAAAAAACTCGGATTTTCACAAATGTTTCCATGTCCAAAAATAGTTCTCAGATTAAAGAAAGATCACCATTTTAGGAAATGTTTGCGTTTCCCAAATTTTGTTCGGAATTTCAAATATTGTTCCTGTTTCCGAAAATTGTTCAGCGGTCTAAAAATGTTCGGGAATTAAAAAAATGAGTTTTTAATAATTGATTCATAACTTTGAAAAATATTGGCATTGCAAAAAAAACATTTGTCCAAAAAAATCATGTGCCAATCTTCATAAAATGTTCAAATCCGTCGCTGCTTACAGTTCTTAAAAACTCCACGCTGCTAGTTTGGTCAGAAAAATTCAGTGCTTTCAGTGGCGCGCACCCGCCGCGATTCGATTTGTCGCGAAATGCGGCAGATAGGAGCTCCCTCCCTAGTGATAGCTACCAGACTACCATCATCATTCGAAGACAGCCTGCGCTTCGTCTGTGACAGGCAGGCTAGGCCTGAAGAAAAGGGTACTAAAAGTTCGAGTTCCATGTGTCAGATAGCCATCGAGTTCGTTGATTCATTCTGCTCCACGCTGCGAGAACTCTTTGCTAATCAAACTGCTTGGAGTTACCGTGCTTCTGGAGCTTAATTCACACGCAGGAGATGAGCTCATGAGACAGTCAGCATGTTAAATGCATGAGATGGTGAGAAAAACATGACACCCGACAAATCAAATCAGAAGAAGACGCCCCGGCCCAGTTCATGACGAGCGAAGCCTGCCTACTTGCAGCCGCATGTCAGCGTCGATCCAATCACCTTCCTTAACCTTTCGACCCTTCTCGCGGCCACGAACGATAGCTACGGTTAATTTCCCGTCGAAATCAGCGTGAGGTAGCCGCAATAATGCGGCGGGCAATGAGAACGTACTACGTAACACCAACCAGTCAGGCGGGTGGGCCGGCCGTCGCCTTT
The DNA here is from genome assembly GCF_018294505.1 of Triticum aestivum. Taxonomy (NCBI): domain Eukaryota; kingdom Viridiplantae; phylum Streptophyta; class Magnoliopsida; order Poales; family Poaceae; genus Triticum; species Triticum aestivum. The sequence continues at coordinate 594,962,018 of NC_057810.1, forward strand.
TCTTTCTCGTTCGGTCATGCAACATGGAGCTCGCTGCATGCTGTACGTGACAACGCTGACAGAGATGGATGTGTGTGTGTGCGCGCGCGCGGAGGCAATCATGTATCGTGACGGCAAAACGTCCGCCCGTAATCATTTCTCCATGCATGCATTTCTTCGACCGGCCAGCCGGCCAAGCATACTTTTTTTGTTGATCATTTGATGTCCTCGCAGGCGCCAATTCAACCCAAATAAACAGACCGGTTACTTACATGCAGTTCATGTCATACAGCACAGGGGGAAAAGAGCAGGAAGAGATCGATCAAAAAGGCGCCGCGATCTAGTTGCTGATTCATCTAGAACACTGGTTGGTTACCAAGTGGTTCGACACTCGTGGTTTCAGTGGCTTGGGCCGCCAGAGGCCGAGCCACACGTGTAAAGAGAAGCAGCACGTAGTAGGCTGTCGATTATGGGCGTCGCCTCAGTGCTGGGGTTTGTGGAGCGTTAACTGCCCCCGGTCCCTTTCTTATCCTTTCCGACCCAAGCAAGGGAAAGAAAAAGGGAGAAGCAGCAGAGACGACGGACGAGACGTTAACCTCCATTAATCATGGCGACGCCCTACCCTAGTGGCCCAGTTGCATGCATGGGCGCGATCTCGGTTACGCGAACAGACAGACAGAGGGAGGGGGAGGTTAGCACGACTCCAAACCCAATCCGACGCGACCGCACGCACAGGGATGAATCGGGATAAAGAACGGGGGGCCGGCCGGTATTTTGTTGCGGAAGTGCAGCGGGCATCGCTCGCTGTCAGGAAAAGGCTTTTCCGGCGGTGCAGATATTAGTAGAGGCGACAGTGAAGTGGGCCTTCGTTTCTTCTCTGTCTGCCTTGTACGTGCTCGTCCTAGTTGCTTGCTTAAAGAACAAACCGACCAAGTGACCAATCGCAAAGCACCTTTCAGTTTACTACACCATCTCTGCATCACTGCATGGGACGCTTCCCTACTGTTGGACGATCATGAAATCATTGTACGTCGAGTAACAGCAAGCGGGAGATCACACCACCCACAGTAACCCTCGGGTTCATCAACTGGTTAAACGACGGGGCACGCGTGCACTCACACCTTCTTGTCGTCCTCCTCCTCGTCGTCGTACATATGCTATGCACGAAAGCGAAAAGAAAAAGGGAAATTTGCCATGTTCATTCAGCCAGGTCCGTCCCTGTTGCTTTTCCGTACGGGATTACTGTGCGTTTCTCAGGCGGGTGATTGGCCCGATTGGTGATCGGCGAAAGTACTCGCACGGTAGCACCCGTCCCTGTCCGACGAGTTGGGGAAGGGGGAGGTTGGCTGGCGTGGAGCCCCGTCGTCCCTCCCAACTTGGAACTTGGAAGTTGGGTCTACCACCCCGCCCCGCCTCTTCCAGAATCTCACAAAGGAGCCCTCATGGGCCGGAGGAGGAGGGCGAGACGGCAAGCCAAGGGGGCAAGAAAAGGCAGCCGCGAGAGGCGTGGCCGGATGGGGCGGGCGGGCCGGACTAGTCGTCTCGGCGCCGTCATGGAGCTCTCGCCGTTCACGCAAACGACCGCGCCAGCTGCCTTTCCGTGGCATGCAATTCCCCCGTGGCCCACGACGCCGGGATCGATCGGCCGAGGTGGACGTCCGCGTCCGCGTCCGTTCTCCGGCGTTGAACGACCGGTACAGTTGCCGTATCGGGAAAAGGGGGCCTGGGAGGGAGGTTGGCGGGGCGGCATCCGCGGTGCGCGGTGCGCGCCGCGGCCACGTAGGTGCCGGCGTACGCGGGTGGCTTTGTCGTGCGCGCCTGCAATGCAATGCGATGCGTCTTCTGCCGTGCGTGCGTGCGTGCGGGCGGGCGGTGGTGAGCTGACGGCGATGGTTCGGCGGTGCGCGTTGCGTGCTCGCCTCTGGTCTTTCTGGTGGGCTGGCTACTGCGTGTCGTACTTGGGTACGACCCTGAGATCAGCGTGCGTGGGTGATGGGGTGGTGGATGCGCGCACGTAGGTCGCCTCTCGGGGGCTAGCTAGCTAGGCTAGGCGAGGCGAGGCAAGGAGTTGGCACTTGACGAAACGGGCGCTCGCCGACTGGTTCTCGGTGGCTGTTCTGATATGTGGTGACGCTCCATGGTTGAATTGGTCCTACTACTTCATACACCTACACACCGGTTTCGCCCCCCCTGGGGCGTTGAAACTGGACACTTTTTCTCAAGTGTTTGAATAATGAGTATATTTGGACTCCCTTTTACCTGATTTTTTTTTAGCAAACTCCCTTTTACACTGGTAGTGGGTTACAAATGGGCCTTCAAACGGTTGGACCTGAGCCCAGCCCAACAAGAACCCGGGGCTTGTAGAAGCCTGGATTTCCAAGTTTTCTGGTGAAGGGGTATTGCATGTTATTTCCACCCATTACAAAAATAAGTCCTTTTCTTTCCCAGAAAATTGGGTTACATTCTAAACAACAGCAATTTCCCAAATAAACGTTAATATGAGTGGATTAATTACTAGTATCACACTTAGTCCAGGCTTGGTACTTAAGTCTATGTTTTGGAAACAAAGAATATATTCTCAACCATCTGATCCACTCGACTAGAGGTTTATAGTATATCAAAATAAATGGGTGATGTTATTCAACGAATGTTCGCTGGGGGTGCATGAAAAAACGAACGGGTTTTATATTTCTTTACAAGGGAGTAATTAACACTCACAATACAAAATTTATATTATTAAATCCATCATGAAATATATTTTCATATTATATATATTTATTTGGTGTTGTAAATGTTGATTTATATAAATTGCGTCAAACATTACAAAGTTTAACTTTTGACTAAACTAACAGGAGAAGTAGAAATAATCAAACTGAGTAGTATTGCGGTGGTTTATGTGTTGGGAGCATGGCAACTCCTTTGAGCGAACACAACAAATTTCACAGCAAAATCCTCTGCTAGCCTGAAGTTGACATGTGTTTGTGAAGAAATTAACATGTGCGTTTGAAGAAATTGGCATATAAAACGTTCGCAATTGTCATGCCACCCAACGAGCGTTTGCTGGCTATTGCGGTCCAAATAAATTGGCATCGTGCACTAACCATTTCTCTGTTTCAGCTTCCACAATTAGGATATTGAAAAGATGAATGATATATGTCTTTAGATGACGTAGTGGTCATGTAATGATAATGTAAGATAGCTCAATTTAGAATATCTTGCACACATGTATTTTCTTGATCTATAGTCTCATCCCATCCATAATATCAACAAATATCACTTCCTCCATACATCACAGTCAATGATATAGGGCTACTACCCTCACCCTCAAGTCGCTCTCCACCAACCCTACCCTCTCCCCATCCACCCCCTGTTCGGAAACATAGCATGCAATTTCAAAAAAATCATACGCTCACGCAACATCTATCTAGGAGATGCATAGTAACGAGAGGGGGAGAGTGTGTCCACTTACCCTCGTAGACCGAAGGCGGAAGCATTTACTTAACGCGGTTGATGTAGTCAAACGTCATCTTGTTCCGACCGTACAAGTACCGAACGTACGACACCTCCGAGTTCTGCACATGTTCAGCTCGATGATGTCCCTCAAACTCTTGATCTAGTAGAGGCACGAAGGAGTTGATGAGTTCCGTCAGCACCGGCGTGGTGATGGTGTTGGTGATGTGATCCGCGCAGGGCTTCGCCTAAGCACTACGACAATATGACCGGAGGAGTAAACGGTGAAGGGGGCACCGCACACAGCTAAGAAACAACTACTGTACTTTGGGGTGCCCCCCTGCCCCTGTATATAAAGGAGGACAGGGGACGCGGCTGACCCAAGGGGGCGCGCCAAGTGGGAGGAGTCCCACTACGACTCTGAAAGGATCGAGAAGAGGTGTCTAGAGGGGGGGGGGGTGAATAGACTCTAAGTAAGAAAAGTTGCAGTTTTTAATCTCTTTAAGTTGCAGTGGAGTTTTGGCACAAGTTTTAATATTCACAATACATATCAAGCAAGCATGACAAGAGTATATGAGCAGCAAAAAGTAAAGCATGCAAATTGCAAGAATGTAAAGGGATGGGATTGGAGTGTGCAAACGTAATTTGGAGACATGGAGATTTTTTTTATCCGTGGTTCCGATAGGTGGTGCTATCGTACATCCACGTTGATGGAGACTTCAACCCATGAAGGGTAACGGTTCCGCGAGTCCACGGAGGGCTCCACCCACGAAGGGTCCACGAAGAAGCAACCTTGTCTATCCCACGATGGTCGTCGCCCACGAAGGACTTTCCTCACTCGGGTAGATCTTCACGAAGTAGGCGATCTCCTTGCCCTTACAAACTCCTTGGTTCAACTCCACAATCTTGACGAAGGGTCCCAAGTGACACCTAGCCAATCTAGGAGACACCACTCTCCAAGAGGTAACAAATGGTGTGTTGATGATGAACTCCTTGCTCTTGTGCTTCAAATGATAGTCTCCCCAACACTCAACTCTCTCTCACAGGATTTAGATTTGGTGGAAAGAAGATTTGAGTGGAAAGCAACTTGGGGAAGGCTAGAGATCAAGATTTATGTGGTAGGAATGGAATATCTTGACCTCAACACAAGTGTAGGTGGTTCTCTGTCAAAAATGTATGTTGGAAGTGTAGGCATGTTCTGATGGCTCTCTCCATGAATGAAGAGTGGGTGGAGGGGTATATATAGCCTCCACACAAAATCTAACCGTTACACACAATTTACCAAACTCAGTGGGACCGAATCGTGAAACTCGGTCAGACCGATTCAGTTCATAATGTGACCGTTAGGCATTTCAGTGGGACCGACATGTCAACTCGGAGGGACCGATGTGCTAGGGTTAGGGTAAAGCCTCAACTTGGTTTGACCGATTACACAAACTCAGTGGGACCGATTTGGGTAATAAGCCAAATAGAGAGTTCGCCAGGCAAACTCGGTGGGACCGATTGCATACCTCGGTTGGACCGAAACGTTACGAAAGGAAAACAGAGAGTTTGCATTGCAATCTCGGTGGGACCGATCGCTCATCTCATTTTGACCGAAACGTTACGAAGGGAAACCGAGAGATTACAATCCCATCTCGGTGAGACCGAGATCCCTATCGGTGAGACCGAAAAGACAAGGGTTTTGGCAGTGGCTATGCCAACTAAACTCGGTGGCGCCGGATAGAAAGATTCGGTGGGGCCGGGTTTGTCTTTTGGTTTGGGACATATGTGGATGTGAGAAAGTGGTTGAGGGCTTTGGAGCATATCACTAAGCACTTTGAGCAAGCAAGCCATTAAGCAACACCTCATCCCCTCTTAATAGTATTGGCTTTCCTATGGACTCAATGTGATCTTGGATCACTAAAAGTAAAATGTAGAGTCTTGTGCTTTGAGCTTGAGCCAATCCTTTGTCCTTAGCATCTTGAAGGGGTTCTGAGGGAGTTCCGGACTAGGGGGTGTCCAGATAGCCGAACTATCATCATCGGCCGGACTCCAAGACTATGAAGATACAAGATTTAAGACTTTGTCCCGTGTCCGGAGGGGACTTTCCTTGGCGTGGAAGGCAAGCTTGGCGATACGGATATGTAGATCTCCTACCTTTGTAACCGACTCTGTGTAACCCTAGCCCTCTCCGGTGTCTATATAAACCGGATGGCTTTAGTCCATAGGACGAACAACAATCATACCATAAGCTAGATTCTAGGGTTTAGCCTCCTTGATCTCGTGGTAGATCTACTCTTGTAACCCACATCATCAATATTAATCAAGCAGGATGTAGGGTTTTACCTCCATCAAGAGGGCCCGAACCTGGGTAAAAACATCGTGTCCCTCGTCTCCTGTTACCATCCGCCTAGACGCACAGTTCGGGACCCCCTACCCGAGATCCGCCGGTTTTGACACCGACATTGGTGCTTTCATTGAGAGTTCCTCTGGGTCGTCACCGATAGGCTCGATGGCTTCTTCGATCATCAACGACGATGCAGTCCAGGGTGAGACCTTCCTCCCCGGACAGATCTTCGTATTCGGCGGCTTCACTGCGGGCCAATTCGCTTGGCCAGCTGGAGCAGATCGAAGGCTACGCCCCTGGCCGTCAGGTCAGATTTGGAAGTTTGAACTTCACGGCTGACATCCGCGGGGACTTGATCCTCGACGTATTCGAGCCACAGCCGAGCGTGCCGTACTGTCACGATGGGCATGATTTAGCTCTGCAGCCGGACAGTACCCTGGAGGCCGCACTCGAACCCGCTCTGATCTTCGACTCAGAGCCGGCTGCGCAGACCAAGGATGGATGGCTAGACACCGCCTCGGGGGCTGCAACCTCTATGGTGATAGAGCCGAACACCTATCTTGTCCCCCATGAAGCTCGTGACTCCGAGGTGCCGGACTCCCTGCCGGACTCCGAGGTGCCGGACTCCCTGCCGGACTCCGGACCTCCCGCGCCCTCCCCGATCGAATCCGATTGGGCGCCGATCATGGAATTCACCGCAGCGGACATCTTTCAACACACACCTTTCGGCGACATCTTGAGTTCGCTAAAGTATCTCTCGTTATCAGGAGAGCCCTGGCCGGACTGCGGTCAAGAAGGTTGGGATGCGGACGACGAAGAAATTCAAAACCCACCCACCACCCACTTGGTAGCCGCTGTCGACGATCTAACCGACATGCTAGACTATGACTCCGAATACATCGACGGTATGGACGATGATGCCGGAGACGACCAAGAACCAGCGCCTAACGGGCACGGAAAAGCCACCCCAGCTCACAACGTATACATGGTGGACACACCAAAAGGAAGCGACAAATGAGAAAAAACGGGACGTGGCGAAGGACAACTCCCCCAACAAACAAACAAAGCGGCGATGCAAGCGCCGCCCGAAGACCGGCATCGACAAAAAGGTACCCATATGGACCCGGCCCTAGAGCAGGGCGAAGCAGTGGACGACGCACATGTCAACAAGCAGCTAGCCGGACATGAACTGGACAAGCAACCCATCCCCGGCGAAGATGATCTCACATCACCAGAGCATAGGAATCTCCATAACAGGCTCGTCGCCACTGCAAGATGTTTGAAGAAGCAAAAGCGGAAGCTCAAAACAGCGGAAGACACACTCAGAATGAGATGGAGCAAAGTACTCAACACCGCAGATAAATATGGCACTAGTCACCAGACAAAGAGCTACCCGAAGCGCAAGCTGTTGCCCGAATTTAACGAGGAGGCCTTCGAGCCCCTGCAGTCAAAAAATAAAGGGGCCGCCTGGCCGGATAGACGACCAGATGACAGGCCAAGAGCAACACGGGGCGCCACACACAAGCCGGCACATGATCAGCATAAAGATCTTCAGAAAAAGGATAACCCGGCCGGGTCTATCTATGGGCCAAAAAAGAAGACTCCAGGAAGTAACACAACCAGCCGAGCATTTGAAGACAACGGCACACCCAAATACAGGGGCGCCGCACACCCACTATGTTTTACCGACGAGGTACTGGATCATGGATTTCCAGCGGGATTTAAACCCATAAACATAGAGGCATACGACGGAACAACAGACCCCGGAGTCTGGATTGAGGATTATATCCTACACATACATATGGCAAGAGGAGACGATCTCCATGCCATAAAATACCTACCCCTCAAGCTCAAAGGGCCGGCTCGACATTGGCTTAAAAGCCTCCCAGAAAATACGATTGGAAGTTGGGAAGAGCTTGAGGATGCGTTTCGAGCAAATTTTCAGGGGACTTATGTCCGGCCTCCGGATGCAGACGATTTAAGTCACATAACTCAATAGCCCGGAGAATCAGCACGCAAATTCTGGAACAGGTTCCTCACTAAAAAGAACCAAATAGTCGACTGTCCGGACGCTGAAGCCTTAGCAGCCTTTAAACACAACGTCCGAGACGAATGGCTCGCCAGACACCTCGGCCAGGAAAAACCAAGAACAATGGCCGCACTAACAAGCCTCATGACACGCTTTTGCGCAGGGGAAGACAACTGGCTGGCTAGATGCAGCACCAGCGACCCGAGTACATCCAAAATCAGGGTTGGAAATGGGAAATCACGACGCAGAAAAGATCAGCGCTGGAATAAGGAAAATGGCCCAAATAGTACGGCGGTCAACGCCGGATTCAAAAGCTCTCGGCCGAACAACAAAACACTGCCCCTCAAGGACAACAGTGATGAGCTATCCAACCTAAACAAGATTCTGGACAGACTGTGCCAAATACATGGTACCTCCGGGAAGCCTGCAAACCATACCCACAGAGATTGTTGGGTCTTCAAGCAATCCGGCCGACTTAACGCCGAACACAAGGGGCTCGACACACCAAGTGAAAGTGACGAAACCCAAAAGCAGCGCTTCGGAAACCAAAAGACTTTCCCACTAGAAGTCAAAACAGTGAACTCACTTCACGTGATAACACGCAGCGCGGCACCTGCTATACCAGGACACCGTCCGCAGACTGGGGATAGAACCCACCAAAATTCGCTATAGCAGCACTTCCTTCAAAGGAGTGACGCCAGGCCTTTTAAGCCAATTTTACAGGCTCTGTACCACTAGAGGTCGTGTTCGGTTCATCCGACAACGTCCGTCGCGAAAAGCTCACTCTCCATCGCCCCATTTAACAGTAGCCCTTAAGCACTACTGGGGCGTGCAGCTTTCGCGCGCTTTAATGCAATACCACATTACGCGTCTCTTACGCTTAAAAATGCCTGGTCCATGTGGCACATTCTTAAAACTCCAGGTGTCTCTCGACCATGGAGAATGTGCGGCTGCCTAGACAGCCATACATTATTCCGACCTTGCAGGTCAAAGCCCCTAAAAACAGGTCATCTAGACGTCGGACATGGTTAGACGGGTCCGACGTAACTTAACAAGGGGCTTCCCAGCCGCATACCCCTTTTTTAGGGGGCCGCGCACATAAATGATGAAAGCTAATAAAGCTCAACTTTCTTCATCTTCCAAATTATACTTTATTTTGATACACTTTTTGCATGATATTTCTTAGAAACTAAGTCCTTCTCTTTTACAGATGAAGCACGTGCTACACCCGTCCAGGATACAGCACAACGGAGACACAGGCGCAGACGTGCAGTAGGGACCCGTTGCAAGGATTCTTTTCAGATTAAGACCCTGCGTAAACCTTTCTCACTGTCTCTTGTTGATACACATCCCCTGGTTTCCTACCAGAGTCGAGGAGGAGGCTGGCGTTTTGGCATCGGCCGCGTCAGAAGTTCCCGCCTGTACCTGGACACTAGGGGCTTAGGGCTTTATTCTGCCCGATATAATAAAGACCGAACACCTCAGGGAGTGTTCGGCGTCTTGAGTTAGGCCTTATATGCATCAGCTCCGAATCATGTCTTTGGTCAAATGTTGGGTTTTCCCGGCTCCTGTGTTTTGCTACCTTACGTTCCGTATCATCGGCTAACGCGGCACCAGGAGAACTACTGCGATTGTGCCCCGGTTCGACCGAGAGAGCACCTCAGTAGAGAAAGCCGAAAACTGACTGTCATGATATAGCGAGAGACTGGTCAACCACTCGATCGACCATTGGAATGTTTAGAATTCCTCCGCTTTGACGAAGGACCACTTCCCGGTCAGGCACATACGCGCCCCAAGTTCGAAGAAGCGCGGTGCCATCAGGGGCTATATAGTAGCCCCACATTCGAGCTCCTATGGCTAAGTGAAAGTGATAAAGCATTATAGTCCGGTTGCCTAGTTTGCTATGCTATCACCTCCTTAAAAGGACCAAGACGTTGGATTAAGTGTGAAAAAGCGTTTTTCTTTTTGCAAACACCCCCGCACCATGTGCGTTGGGGCTGAAGCCAAAGACTGCCATCTTTCAGATTATACATACATATACGGCCGCACAGGAGATAGTTCAATACTTGAACACACAAGTATAAAAAGTCATTGCATTATAAACATGATCTTAGAAATCATATATGTCATTCAAACATAACATCTTTCGAGCACTGCGACTCTATTATACGAGCGCCCTGCAGGACTTCCTCAAAGTAATGCTCGGTGGGGAATCGGCTTCTGTCCGAACCCCGGGATGCAACATCGGTGGCATCCATCTCCGCCCAGTATGTTTTACCACGGGCAAGAGCCATCCGCGCACCTTCTATGCATGCCGACCGCTTCATCGCCTTAATATGCGGCACTGCCCCAAGGAATTGCTGCAACAAGCCAAAATAACTCTTCGGCTTGGGCCTTTTCGGCCATAGATGAGTTACCACATCCATCATGGCCAGTCCGGACAATCTATTCAGCTCAGCCCACTCAACCAGCCGATCACTCAATGGAAGTGGACGCTCCGGACTATGGAGTTGATACCAGAAAAGCTCTTCCATTTCATGATCCTCCTGGCTTCGAAAGTGCACGACCGCGTTAGCCGCACTCGCCGCCAAGTCCAGATAAGGATCCTCCGCACCGTACAATCGGCCCAGCTGAGCATACTTCGGATCCGTGAACTTCCTATGCAGCATAAAGGGCTTTCCAGCCACAATGTCTCCGACCTGACGCAGTTCCTCCTTCATAGCCCGCATCGCACTACGGGCATCCTTGGCTTCGGCATCGGCCTTCTTCAGGTCCTCTTGCTCCGCTCGGCGTTCTCCTTCAAGAACCTCCAGGCGGTCGGTAGCAACTTTTAATTTCATGGCCATTCCGGCCATCTCCTCCCTGCTTCGGCAGTGAGCAGCCCTCTCGGCTTCTAGCTCTTCCGCTGCCTTCAAGGCAGCCGCCTCGCTTTTTCTGGCTTGCTCCTTGGCTCGAGCAAGTTCTGCTCGAAGGTCTTCCACAGCAGCAGCACCATCTGCATCAAGCATACAACTTGTAAGGAATGGGCATCAGCTCCCTTACTAAGCGACCGCGGCGCAATCACATACCTTGTGACTCATCAAGTCGTTTATTGACCAGTGAGATGTCCGCATCTGCAGCGTCGAGTTGCTTCTTCAGCTCGGCAAATCCATCCATCCGGCTGGCCACCGAACGTTCCGCCACCTGCATAGGAAAGGCGACAGTTAATAACTGAGATTATGATCCTAGGCACGCTGCCGTTTTTGACAGCATACCAAGTCTCAGGGGCTACTATACAGGGCGCACTTCATGTGCAAAACTGTCAACAGGTATGTCATTTTTTGCGTACCTCAAATCCCGCCAATAAACTTCCGACGGCCTCCTACAACCCGCTTTCGGCGGACGAGATCCTCTCAATCACATTACCCATTAATATGAGGTGATCTTCTAAGATGGACGCCCTCTTAAGCAAATCCTGCAGCTCCACCGGCCGTACTCCAATGGGTGCCAAACTCTCCGGCCCCGCCGGACTCGGGGAGACCCTCCGCGACGACACCTCAGGGTCGTCCGCCCCGTGCGATGGGGCGGCATATGGAGGCGTTTCGCTCTCCATCATCTCCGAACGAAGGTCTCCCGAAGATGAGCTGTGCTGAGATGGGCTGAGATCCGAACTACAAGATAAAAACTTCGGTTACCTTTAGACATTAAGCAGGGGTGTCTAATAATTATAAAATCCCCCTTTTTACTTACAGCTCGTTAGAGGGCTGATTCCTCCGAGGAGACAGTACGGCCGGGGCGCTTTCTAGCGCAGGACCTTCCGGTACAGATTTCTTTCCCCGCTTTGAGGCCTTGGCCTCCGGGTCTTCGGAAGCGTTCCGCTTCTCCCCCTGGAAGGAGGGACTCTCGATTCCTCCCTTACTAAACGCCTCCTTGGCAGAGGTGACAGTTTCCCTGTGCCCCCCTTCACCCTCATTTGAAGGTGCAACCTCCAACATTTTGATTAACACGGGATCCTGCGTGGTCTCAGGGAGGGGGACCGGATACCGTATCAGTTTTGCTTGTGCTATCCACTCCTGTCCAGGGATAGCTGGTTAAAAGGCAAGCTCACGATAAATAAATGGATGGTGTGTCCGGACACAGAGCTACTTACTTGAGTATCCGGGCGATTGCAGCTTAGGCCAGCGTCCTCGGTCAATTCCGGATGCGTCTCTTGCAATCCGAAGAACAGTTTATACATCTCCATGGGAGTCAAACCCATGAAGTGTTGAAGAGCTCGCGGCCCCTCCGGATTAAATTCCCACAGGCGGAGGGGGCGACGTTTGCAGGGCAGTAGGCGCCGGATCAACATGACCTGCACCACTGCGACCAGATTGATCTCCCTTTCTTGGAGGACTCGAATCCGGTCCTGCAACAGGGGGACGTCTTTGGGCGGCCCCCAGTCACGCCCCTTGTTGACCCATGACGTCAGCTGTTGTGGAGGGCCCGAGCGAAAGACGGGCGGCGGCTTCTGCCTGCTGCCCCGGGGAGCGGTGATATAAAACCACTCCTGTTGCCACAAGCCGAGCTCCTCTTGGAAAGAGCCCTTGGGCCATGGAGCTTCGGCCCTCTTGCTTATAACCGCCCCGCCGCACTCTGCCGGACGCCCCTCAATCATCTTCGGCTCCACGTTGAAGGTTTTGAGCCATAAGCCGAAGTGAGGGGTAGTGCGGAGGAAGGCTTCACAAACGACAATGAATGATGAGATATGGAGGATGGACTCCGGAGCCAGGTCGTGGAATTCCAGCCCATAGTAAAACATGAGCCCCCTCATGAAGGGATCCGTTGGGAAGCCTAAACCCCGACGGAAGTGAGACATGAACACAACGATCTCGCCAGGCTCGGGAGTTGGGATAGCTTGCCCTCGGGCAGGCAGCCTATGCGAAATCTCGTAGGTTAAATACCTGGCATCTCTCAGCTTTAGCACGTCCTCCTCCATGACGGAGGAGGGCATCCACCGGCCTCGTAGATCAGGACCGGACATTGTCGAGGATCGAAGGTACCTGAATTCGGAGCCCTGGGTGTTGGAACTCAGGGAGAGGGGCGGATTCGATAGAGGATTGAATAAAAAGAACGGGCCTTGGTCTCATTATAAAGAGGAAGAATACCAAGAGCCGTCCCCGTGATCGTTTGAAACCCGCCTTCGATGGAGGGGGCGTGGCGACGGGCGCGGTTGGGTTACCCACGTCCATATTGATGGGAATCCCAGAATAAGGGTAACACGATCTCTGCTTCGACAAGACGTGCCAAGAAAACCGCCTCGCTAATCGCGCTGAGGTGGAACAATAAAAACAATTCGAGTAAAGGCTTGGAAGTGGTGTGACGTCACGCCACAGGATACGTCAGCAGATTGATCTTGTGTAATATATTCTCTCTACGGTGGTGTGTGGAATTTATTTTTGCAGAGCCGGACACTATCCTGGTGTTCACAATCTTCTATAAATTATTCGAGGGAGGAACCCGCCTTGCAATGCCGAAGACAATATGCGCGCCGGACTCGTCGTCATTGAAGCCTAGTTCAGGGGCTACTGAGGGAGTTCCGGACTAGGGGGTGTCCGGATAGCCAAACTATCATCATCGGCCGGACTCCAAGACTATGAAGATACAAGATTGAAGACTTCGTCCCGTGTCCGGAGGGGTCTTTCCTTGGCGTGGAAGGCAAGCTTGGCGATACGGATATGTAGATCTCCTACCTTTGTAACCGACTCTGTGTAACCCTAGCCCTCTCCGGTGTCTATATAAAACGGATGGCTTTAGTCCATAGGACGAACAACAATCATACCATAGGCTAGCTTCTAGGGTTTAGCCTCCTTGATCTCATGGTAGATCTACTCTTGTAACCCACATCATCAATATTAATCAAGCAGGACGTAGGGTTTTACCTCCATCAAGAGGGCCCGAACCTGGGTAAAAACATCGTGTCCCTCGTCTCATGTTACCATCCTCCTAGACGCACAGTTCGGGACCCCCTACCCGAGATCCGCCGGTTTTGACACCGACAGGTTCCACATCCTCTAGTCCATGCCACTCCATTGTTGAACTTATCTGAAACATACTAGGTAAGAGTATTAGTCCAACAAGAGATATGTTGACATTAATTACCAAAATCACCCAGGGAGCACTTGTGCTTTCAATCTCCCCCTTTTTGGTAATTGATGACAACATACATCAAAGCTTTAGATAAAGATATAGAGAATAACAAGTAAGGCTTTGGAAAGACATGTAACATGCATAGGCTCCCCCTACATGTATGTAATCATGTAAATATGGAATATAGGAGCGTGTGAATGCATAAGCATGACAGAGTAAGCAATGTGTTACATGTATCTTGGCTATATGCATGAGAGCAAATGATGTGAATATAGGAAATGTACCTTAATGCTCATGAGTCCTTCTTGCAAACAGTATGTGTTGGGGAACGTAGCAGAAATTCAAAATTTTCTACGCAACACCAAGATCAATCTATGGAGATTCTAGCAACAAGAGAGGGAGAGGATGAGCATCTTCATACCTTTGAAGATCGCTAAGCGAAAGCGTTACAAGAACGCGAATGAAGGAGTTGTACTCGTAGCGATTCAGATCGCGGTTGATTTCGATCTAAGCACCGAACAACGGTGCCTCCGCGTTCAACACACGTACAGCCCGGGGACGTCTCCTCCTTCTTGATCCAGCAAGGGGAGAGGAGAAGTTGAGGGAAAACTCCGACAGCACGATGGCATGGTGGTGATGGAGCTCGTGGTTCTCCGGTAGGGCTTCGCCAAGCACTACGGAGGAGGAGGAGGAGGTGTTGGAGGAGGGAGAGGGCTACGCCAGGGGAAGGGTGCGGCTTCCCTCTCTCTCCCTCACTATATATAGGGGAAAGGGAGGAATGGGAGGTGCCCTAGGGTTCCCTAGGGGAGGGGCGGCGGCCACAGGGGAAACCCTAGATGGGTTTGGGTGCCCCCACCCCCTAGGAAACTTGCCCCCCAAGCCAGGAGGGGCGGCTGCCCTAGGGTGGCGCCCCCACCTCTCCTGGTTACATGAGATGGGGTGCAAGGGGCGCTCAGCCCCTTAGGGCATCTCCAGCCATTCGCCCCCCCTAGGGCGCCTAAATAGAGCGGCCTGGGGGCGTGCCGGCGCTAGTTCGGCCCCTGGGGGCGACCTAGCTCCCAGTCACGCCCCCACGCGCCGGCCCCAGGATGCGGGAAATTTAAACTTGGTCGTTCCCGCTCTCAATAGACGCCGCAAATCCGGCGATCAGACGTAGTCTGGCGTTACAAAAAACAGAGCGCCGCCGCCACAAGTTCGCGTGCGCAACGATTCACTCGGCGGGGTCGGCTCCAGGCGTTGGCGGAGTCGGTGTGCGCGGGCTCGTCGGTGTCGGAGCTGCTTCGGTGCTGGGCTGCGTCGGCGCGGCTTCGGCACTACTGGGCGGCGATGTAGAGGCGTTGTTCGGGCTTGGCATCCGTGTGGTCGTGGGCGTCGTCAGCGTCATCGGCGTTGCCGTCGGCAGCTCGTTCAGGATGAGGCCGCGCTGCACCAGGTACCACGCCTTGAGCTTCTCGTCGTTGCTCTATAGTGGTCCACAGTAGAGATGGGGCGTCGGTGTGGACGCGTAGGCGGCGGGCGGCGAGTAGTTGTATGGAGGGTACTGCACGCCGACGAAGGCGGGCGAGGGCGTGCGCGTAGCGGGGTGACCATGAGGGAAGGTCATGTTTGGGTTGAACCCACCGTGCGCGTCGCCGTCGGTGTAGCCGGGCGACGATGAACCCCATGGAGATCCGGCGCCTTGCTGTCCCCAGGGCGCGTACTGGGCGTGGCTGACGACGGGTGGATTCATCCCCGCCTGGTCGACCGATGAGGAAGACGCCGCCGTGCGCGCCGCGTTGTCGCGGGCCTTCTTGGCTATGGCCCTGTTCCACCTGTCGGCGGTGACTGCTTCGCGCTGCTGAACTTCCACCCTCCACTCGGCGTTCGACAGGCCCGGTGGCTTCGATGGCGGCGCCCTCGGCTTCCTCTGCTTCGGCTGGGCCATGGCGCCAGTCGCGGTTGCCGCCGCGCGCGGCATGGCGTACTTCTTCGCGGCGAGCGGGAGGGGGTTTGGCGGGAGAAAGGGAGAGAATGGCGGGAGGAAGGCAAGCGAGCGGGAGAGATGCGAGGGAAAAGCGTCAAGAAACGGCGGGAAAAGGCCCTCGGGTCGCCTCCAGGGCGGGCCCACGCGCCTTTTTCGCTTGTGCCGGCTCCCCAAGCGCCCCCAGGGCGCCGGGTTCGGCCTGGGTCCGCCGGCACCAGTTTTGGCCCGAGCCGGCGAAAAACGGGCTTCTGGGGCGCGATTGGGGCCTTTTTTTGGCGCCGGCGCGGCAAAATCGCCTGGGGAGGGCCTGTTGGGGGCGCGGCTGGAGATGCCCTTAGTGGGCTGATGTGCCCTCTCCCCTTGGCCCATAAGACCCCCCAACGCTTGTCGGGGCCTCCGAAACCCCTTTCGAACACGCTGGTCATCACCTGGTACCCCGAAACAATTCCGGACTCCAATACCCTTCATCCAATATACCGATCTTCACCTCCGGGCCATTCCGGAGCTCCTCGTCATGTCCGGGATCTCATCCGGGACTCCGAACAACCTTAGGTAACCACATACTATTTCCCATAACAACTCTAGCGTCACCGAACCTTAAGTGTGTAGACCCTACGGGTTCAGGAACCATGTAGACATGACTGAGATGTTCTCCGGTCAATAACCAACAATGGGATCTGGATACCCATGTTGGCTCCCACATGTTCCATGATGATCTCATCGGATGAACCACGATGTCAGGGATTCAAGCAATCCCGTATGCAATTCCCTTTGTCAATCGGTATGTTACTTGCCCGAGATTCGATCGTCGGTATGCCAATACCTCGTTCAATCTCGTTACCGGCAAGTCACTTTACTCGTTCCATAATGCATGATTCCGTGACTAACTACTTAGTTACATTGAGCTCAATATGATGATGCATTACCGAGTGGGCCTAGAGATACCTCTCTGTCATACGGAGTGACAAATCCCAGTCTCGATTCGTGCCAACCCAACAGACACTTTTGGAGATACCCGTAGTGGACCTTTATAGCCACCCAGTTACGTTGTGACGTTTGGCACACCCAAAGCATTCCTACGGTATCCGGGAGTTGCACAATCTCATGGTCTAAGGAAATGATACTTGACATTAGAAAAGATTTAACAAACGAACTACACGATCTTGTGCTATGCTTAGGATTGGGTCTTGTCCATCACATCATTCTCCTAATGATGTGATCCTGTTATCAATGACATCTAATGTCCATGGTCAGGAAACCATAACCATCTATTGATCAACGAGCTAGTCAACTAGAGGCTCACTAGGGACATGTTGTGGTCTATGTATTCACACATGTATTGCGGTTTCCGGTCAATACAATTATAGCATGAACAATAGACAATTATCATGAACAAGGAAATACAATAATAACCATTTTATTATTGCCTCTAGGGCATATTTCCAACAGTCTCCCACTTGCACTAGAGTCAATAATCTAGTTCACATCACTATGTGATTGTAATGAATTCAACACCCATGGGGTTTGATCATATCTCGCTTGTGAGAGAGGTTATTAGTCAACGGGTCTGAACCTTTCAGATCCCTTTGTGTTTTACAAATCTCTATGTCATCTTGTAGATGCAGCTACCATGCGCTATTTGGAACTATTCCAAATAACTGTTCTACTATATGAATCCGGTTTACTACTCATAGTCATCCAGATTAGTATCAAAGTTTGCATCGACGTAACCCTTTACGTCGAACTCTTTTACCACCTCCATAATCGAGAAAATTCCTTAGTCCACTAGTTACTAAGGATAAGTTTGACCGCTATCCTGTGATCCATTCCTGGATCACTCTTGTACCCCTTGACTGACTCATGGCAAGGCACACTTCAAGTGCGGTACACAGCATAACATACTATAGAGCCTACGTCTGAAGCATAGGGGACGACCTTCGTCCTTTCTTCTCTTCTGTCGTGGTCATGTCTTGAGTCTTACCCAATACTCACACCTTATAACACAGCCAAGAACTCCTTCTTTGCCGATCTATTTTGAACTCCTTTAAAATCTTGTCATGGTATGTATTCATTTGAAAGTATTATTAAGCGTTTTTGATCTATCCTTATAGATCTTGATGCTCAATGTTCAAGTAGCTTAATCAAGGTTTTCCATTGAAAAACACTTTTCAAATAACCTGCTTTCCAGAAACTCTACATCATTTCTGATCAACAATATGTCAACAACATATACTCATCAGAAATTCTATAGTGCTCCCACTCACTTCTTTGGAAATACAAGTTTCTCATAAACATTGTATAAACCCAAAATCTTTGATCATCTCATCAAAGCATATATTCCAACTCCGAGATGCTTACTCCAGTCCTTAGAAGGATTGCTGGAGCTTTGCGTACTTGTTAGCATCTTTCAGGATTGACAAAACCTTCTGGTTGTATCACATACAACCTTTTCTCAAGAATATCGTCGAGGAAACAATGTTTTGACATCCTATCTGCAAGATTTCATAAATCATGCAGTAATTGCTAATATAATTCCAACAGACTCTTAGCATCGCTACGAGTGAGAAAGTCTCATCGTAGTCAACTCCTTGAACTTGTCGGAAAACATCTTAACGACAAGTCGAGCTTTCTTAATGGTGATACTTACCATCATTGTCTGTCTTCCTTTTAAAATCCATCTGTACCCAGCAGCCTTACGACCATCAAGTAGTTCTTCCAAAGTCCACACTTTGTTCTCATACATGGATCCTCTCTCGGATTTTATGGCCTCTTAGCCATTTGTCGGAATCCGGGCCCACCATCGCCTCTCCATAGCTCGTAGGTTCATTGTTGTCTAGCAACATGACCTTCAAGACATGATTAATGTACCACTCTGAAGTAGTATGCATCCTTGTCATCCTACAAGGTTCGATAGTAACTTGATCCGAAGTTTCATGATCACTATCATAAGCTTCTACTTCAATTGGTGTAGGCGCCACAGGAACAACTTCATGTGCCCTGCTACACACTAGTTGAAGTGACGGTTCAATAACCTCATCAAGTCTCCACCATCCTCCCACTCAATTCTTTCGAGAGAAACTTTTCCTCGAGAAAGGACCTGATTCTAGAAACAATCCCTTTTGCTTCCGGAACTGAGACAGGAGGTATACCCAACTGTTTTGGGTGTCCTATGAAGATGCATTTATCCGCTTTGGGTTCGAGCTTATCAGGATGAAACTTTTTCACATAAGCGTCGCAGCCCCAAACTTTCAAGAAACGACATCCTAGGTTTCTCTAAACCATAGTTCATACACTGTCATCTCAACAGAATTACGTGGTGCCCTATTTGAAGTGAATGCGGTTGTCTCTAATGCCTAACCCATAAACGATAGTGGTAATTTGATAAGAGACATCATGGTATGCCCCATATCCAATAGGGTGCATCTATGATGTTCGGACACACCATCACACTATGGTGTTCCAGGCGGTATTAGTTGAAACAATTTCCACAATGTCTTAATTGTATACCAAACTCATAACTCAGATATTCATCTCTATGATCATATCATAGACATTTTATCCTCTTGTCACGATGATCTTCAACTTCACTCTGAAATTACTTGAACCTTTCAATAATTCAGACTTGTGTTTCATCAAGTAAATATACTCAGCGTCTACTCAAATCATCTGTGAAGTAAGAACATAACGACATCCACTGCGTTCCTCAGCACTCATTGGACTGCACACATCAAAATGTATTACTTCTAACAAGTTACTTTCTTGTTCCATTTCACTGAAAACGAGGCCTTTCAGTCATCTTGCCCATGTGGTATGATTTGCATGACTCAAGTGATTCAAAATCAAGTGAGTCCAAATGATCCATCTGCATGGAGTTTCTTCATGCGTATATACCAATAGACATGGTTCGGATGTCTCAATCTTTTCAAAAATGAGTGAGTCCAAAGATCCATCAACATGGAGCTTCTTCATGCGTTTTATACCAATATGACTCAAATGGCAGTGCCACAAGTATGTGGTATTATCATTACTATCTTATATCTTTTGGCATGAACATGTGTATCACTATGATCGAGATTCAATAAACCATTCATTTTAGGTGCAAGACCATTGAAGGTATTATTCAAATAAACAAAGTAACCATTATTCTCCTTAAATGAATAACCATATTGCGATAGACATAATCCAATCATGTCTATGCTCAACGCAAACACCAAATAACAATTATTTAGGTTTAACACCAATCTCGATGGTAGAGGGAGTATGCGATGCTTGATCACATCAAGCTTGGAAACACTTCCAACACATATCATCATCTCACCTTTAGCTAGTCTCCGTTTATTCCGTAGCCTTTTATTTCGAGTTACTAACACTTAGCAACTGAACCGGTATCTATTACCATGGTGCTACTAGGAGTACTAGTAAAGTACACATCAATATAATGTATATCCAATATGCTTCTGTCGACCTTGCCAGCCTTCTCATCTACCAAGTATCTAGGGTAGTTCTGCTTCAGTGACCGTTCCCCTCATTACAGAAGCACTTAGTCTCGGGTTTGGGTTCAACCTTGGGTTTCTTCACTAGAGCAGGAACTGATTTGCCATATCATGAAGTATCCCTTCTTTCCCTTGCCCTTCTTGAAACTAGTGGTTTCACTAACCATCAACAATAGATGCGCCTTCTTGATTTCCACTTTCGCGGTGTCAAACATCGCGAATATTTCAAGGATCATCATATCTATCCCTGATATGTTATAGTTCATCACGAAGCTCTAGTAGCTTGGTGGCAATGACTTTGGAGAAACATCACTATCTCATCTAGAAGATTAACTCCCACTCGATTAAAGTGATTGTTGTACCCAGACAATCTAAGTACAAGCTCAATGATTGAGCTTTTCTCCCTTAGTTTGTAGGCTAAGAAACTTATCAGAGGTCTCATACCTCTTGACGTGGGCACTAGCCTGAAATCCCAATTTCAGCCCTTGGAACATCCCATATGTTCCGCGACGTTTCAAAAACGTCTTTGGCGCCACAATTATAAACCGTTTAACATTACTAAACTATCATGTAGTCATCAAAACGTGTATGTCAGATGTTCGCAACATCCACAAACGACGTTCGACGTTCAGCACACTGAGCGGTGCATTAAGGACATAAGCCTTCTACGCAGCAATGAGGACAATCCTCAGTTTACGGACCCAGTCCGCATAATTGCTACTATCAACTTTCAACTAAATTTTCTCTAGGAACATATCTAAAACAGTAGAATGAAAGCGCAAGCTATGACATAATTTCCAAAGTCCTTTTGACTAGGTTCATGATAACTAAATTCATCTAATGAACTCCCACTCAGATAGACATCCCTCTAGTCATCTTAAGTGATACATGATCCGAGTCAACTAGGCCATGTCCGATCATCATGTGAGACGGACTAGTCATCATCGGTAAACATCTTCATGTTGATCGTATCCACTATACGACTCATGCTCGACCTTTCGGTCTCTTGTGTTCCGAGGCCATGTCTATACATGCTAGGCTCGTCAAGTCAACCTAAGTGTTTCGTGTGTGTAAATCTGGCTTACACCCGTCGTATGTGAACGTTAGAATCTATCACACCCGATCATCACGTGGTGCTTCGAAGCAACGATCTTTCACAACGGTGCACAGTTAGGGGGAACACTTTCTTGAAATTATTATGAGGGACCATCTTATTTACTACCGTCGTTCTAAGCAAATAAGATGCATAAACATGATAAACATCACATGCAGTCAAATAGTGACATGATATGGCCAATATCATTTTGCTCCTTTTGATCTCCATCTTCGGGGCTCCATGATCATCATCGTCACCGGCATGACACCATGATCTCCATCATCATGTCTCCATGAAGTTGTCTCGCCAACTTATTACTTCTACTACTATGGCTAACGGTTTAGCAATGAAGTAAAGTAATTACATGGCGTTATTCAGTGACACGCAGGTCATACAATAAATAAAGACAACTCCTATGGCTCCTGCCGGTTGTCATACTCATCGACATGCAAGTTGTGATTCCTATTACAAGAATATGATCAATCTCATACATCACATATATTTCATTCATCACATCCTTCTTGGCCATATCACATCACACGGCATATGCTGCAAAAACAAGTTAGACGTCCTCTAATTATTGTTGCAAGTTTTTATGTGGCTGCTATAGGTTTCTAGCAAGAACGTTTCTTACCTACGCCAAAACCACAACGTGATATGCCAATTGCTATTTACCCTTCATAGGGACCCTTTTCATCGAATCCGATCCGACTAAAGAGGGAGAGACTGGCACCCGCTAGCCACCTTATGCAACAAGTGCATGTCAGTCGGTGGAACATGTCTCACGTAAGTGTACATGTAAGGTCGGTCCGGGCCGCTTCATCCCACAATACCATCAAAACAAGAGAGGACTAGTAACGGTAAGCATATTGAACAAAATCAACGCCCACAACAACTTGAATTCTACTCGTGCATAGAATCTACGCAATAGACCTAGCTCATGATGCCACTGTTGGGGAACGTAGCAGAAATTCAAAATTTTCTACGCAACACTAAGATCAATCTATGGAGATTCTAGCAACAAGAGAGGGAGAGGATGAGCATCTTCATACCTTTGAAGATCGCTAAGCGGAAGAGTTACAAGAACGCGGATGAAGGAGTCGTACTCGTAGCGATTCAGATCGCGGTTGATTCCGATCTAAGCACCAAACAATGGTGCCTCCGCGTTCAACACACGTACAGCCCGGGGACGTCTCCTCCTTCTTGATCCAGCAAGGGGAAAGGAGAAGTTGAGGGAAAACTCCGACAGCACGATGGCATGGTGGTGATGGAGCTCGTGGTTCTCCGGCAGGGCTTCGCCAAGCACTACGGAGGAGGAGGAGGTGTTGGAGGAGGGAGAGGGCTACGCCAGGGGAAGGGTGCGGCTGCCCTCTCTCTCCCTCACTATATATAGGGGGAAGGTAGGAAGGGGAGGCGCCCTAGGGTTCCCTAGGGGAGGGGCGGCGGCCACAGGGGAAACCCTAGATGGGTTTGGGCGCCCCCACCCCCTAGGAAACTTGCCCCCCAAGCCGGGAGGGGCGGCTGCCCTAGGGTGGCACCCCCACCTCTCCTGGTTACGTGAGATGGGGTGGAAGGGGCGCTCAGCCCCTTAGTGGGCTGATGTGCCCTCTCCCCTTGGCCCATAAGGCCCCCCAACGCTTGCCGGGGCCTCCGAAACCCCTTCGGACACGCTGGTCATCACCTGGTACCCCCGGAACAATTCCGGACTCCAATACCCTTTGTCCAATATATCGATCTTCACCTCCGAACCATTCCGGAGCTCCTTGTCATGTCCGGGATCTCATCCGGTACTCCGAACAACCTTCGGTAACCACATACTATTTCCCATAACAACTCTAGCGTCACTGAACCTTAAGTGTGTAGACCCTACGGGTTCGGGAACCATGCAGACATGATCGAGACGTTCTCCGGTCAATAACCAACAGCGGGATCTGGATACCCATGTTGGCTCCCACATGTTCCACGATGATCTCATCGGATGAACCACGATGTCAGGGATTCAAGCAATCCCGTATGCAATTCCCTTTGTCAATTGGTATGTTACTTGCCCGAGATTCGATCGTCGGTATCCCAATACCTCATTCAATCTCGTTACCGGCAAGTTACTTTACTCGTTCCATAATGCATGATCCCGTGACTAACTACTTAGTCACATTGAGCTCATTATGGTGATGCATTACCGAGTGGGCCCAGAGATACCTCTCCGTCATACGGAGTGACAAATCCTAGTCTCGATTCGTGCCAACCCAATAGACACTTTCAGAGATACCCGTAGTGCACCTTTATAGCCACCCAGTTACGTTGTGACGTTTGGCACACCCAATGCATTCCTACGGTATCCGGGAGTTGCACAATCTCATGGTCTAAGGAAATGATACTTGACATCAGAAAAGCTTTAGCAAACTAACTACATGATCTTGTGCTATGCTTAGGATTGGGTCTTGTCCATCACATCATTCTCCTAATGATGTGATCCTGTTATCAGTGACATCTAATGTCCATGGTCAGGAAACCATAACCATCTATTGATCAACGAGCTAGTCAACTAGAGGCTCACTAGGGACATGTTGTGGTCTATGTATTTACACATGTATTGCGGTTTCTGGTCAATACAATTATAGCATGAACAATAGACAATTATCATGAACAAGGAAATACAATAATAACCATTTTATTATTGCCTCTAGGGAATATTTCCAACAGTATGTACATCAGCAAGAGATCCTCATACACATGAATGTGATGCATATACTTAGCTTGTGGTCTTGAGTTGGCTTAGGAGGGAATGAACCTGCGTAAACAAGGTTAGATAACACAGATACACCTACTAGCCAGAGCAAACAAAAGAAACCACAAGAGTACCAAGACTGGGATGACATGTAGAGAGTGAGTACTGAGTACCCCATTGGATATGGACATGTCCCCAAAGGTAAATATGTGCAATGAATTCAAGGATTTCCTTCCCTTAGATGTCTTGCTCCCCCATAATCTAGCATGGGATACTGGGAGAAGATAGGGAACAGAAAATCAGAGCAAAGAAAAGAAACGGAGCTAATGCAAACAATCAAATATGAACATGTCTTTACCCTCTTAAAGACATGTGACTTATCTCCTCTTGAACACCAAGCATCTGGGGTCTTTTGAAGTGATACTTCTGTCTCCTTGTATAAGAACTCTCTCCCCCTGAGTATTTTCTCCCCCTATAGAAATGGTTAAGCTTTGATGTGATCTCTCTCTCCCCCTTTGACATCAATTTCCAAGAAGGGTTCTTCTGGATTTTTGTTACAAATGGGTTTGGTCCTTGAGTCACAGAACAAACCAGCAAGTCGAATGTGATGCAGGTAGAGGACAAGAATCATTGAGTGGAGCTGGATCAAAAGACTATAGGAACAAGTGGCAAGATGTCTTTCCTGCAGTGAAATCGGTGGCACCGAGTTGTGTGCTTTGGTTGCACTGAAAGAATTTGGTTGGACCGAAAACAACAGACCGGTGTGATCGAGTTCATAACAGAGAAAACACTTGTCACCTCAGCTCACTAGTCAAGTAAGATCTCACAAGGATTTGCAAGAAATTAACTGAAAGATTTGCAAAGAATTGGATGCACGAAATGCAGAACAAAAAAGATACATAAAAGAAATCTAGATGAAGTTTTTTTGAAAGGGGAAACAAATATGCATGAGACAAATGCAAGAGCGCAGAACAGAACACAAGAGAACTTCATCTAGAATTGGTCGGCGACAATGTCACCTATGTTAGAGTATATTGACTTAGGAGTCAAGTGCGATCACTTGATCATAGGTCATACTCATCGTTTAAGCTCAAAATGGGGTTACCATTTTTCGTTTAAGCATTTTGATGTATTCACATCTTGTTGAGTTGCTTTGACTCATGACTTGGAGTAAAGCTTCTCTAAGATGGAATAACATACCTTGGGTGGTGGTGTTGATCGTGATCATGTAGTTGAACTTGTGTGGGTTGCTCAAGGTTGATGTAGCTCATCAAGAGTTGGGACCTCCACTTGGAATTTGAGTTCATCTACCTACATGGGTTAGTCTTGCAAGGAAGAGCACTTGTGTATCCAAAATGACGATCATAAAACTCAATATAGAATTTGTCAAAGGATATGTTTGAAGGGTTTCGTGCTTCCTTATCTTCAACCACCATTGTGTAGATACTTGGTGATGTAGAAATTTGCTCAAGATGTGAGGGGGTTGCAATCTCATAGATTTAGATTCATCCAAGTACCTACAAGGGTTAGCTGACATGCAAGGGTGCAAATATATCCAAGACATATAAATAGCAACATGAAGGAAATATCAAGGATTAGTCAAAGGCTCATGCCTTGCATGTATCCAAATGGAGTTCCTACTCCAAGTTTGAAGCATCAATGATGTTCAATTCACCTCTCAAACGGCAAAAGACTTTCTCATCAAGCGGTTTGGTGAATATATCCGCTAATTGCTTATCGGTGCGAACATGCTTAAGATCAATGTACCCTTTGGCAACATGATCTCAAATGAAGTGATAACGAACTTCAATATGCTTAGTTCGAGAGTGTTGCACGGGATTGTGAGCAATCTTGATAGCACTTTCATTGTCACAAAGCAATGGAACATGTTTCACATATATCCCATAATCCTTGAGAGTTTGGGTCATCCAAAGTAATTGAGCACAACATGAACCAGCGGCAATGTATTTCGCTTCGGCAGTGGATAAGGATACCGAGTTTTGTTTCTTGGAGGACTAAGACACAAGAGATCTACCAAGAAATTGACAAGTACCCGAAGTGGACTTTCTAGCAACCTTGTCTCCGGCATAGTCCGAATCGGGGTAACCAACAAGATCGAAAGAACACCTCTTAGGATGCCAAATGCCAAAATTTGGTGTGTGAATTAAGTATCTCACTATCCTTTTCACAGCCTTAAGATGACATTCTTTAGGGGCTGCTTGATATCGTGCACACATGCACACACTTAGCATAATATCAGGATGAGAGGCACATAGATATAACAATGAACCAATCATGGAGCGGTAAACCTTTTGATCAACCGGTTCACCATCTTTGGTCAAATCAAGATGTCCACTAGTAGGCATGGGTGTAGTCATACCTTTGCATTCTTGCATATTGAACTTCTTCAATAAGTCCTTGGTGTACTTTGTTTGAGAGACAAAGGTACCTTCCTTAGTTTGCTTGATTTGCAAGCCAAGAAAGAATTTGAGTTCACTCATCATAGACATCTCAAACTTCTCTGACATTAGCTTTCCAAACTTCTCAATAAAGTGAGAGTTAGTCAAACCAAATATAATATCATCAACATAGATTTGGCACACAAACAATTCTCCATTAACCCTTTTAGTAAAAAGACTAGAATCAATTTTTCCAATTTCAAAGCCTTTTTCAATAAGGAACTCGGTCAAGCATTTATACCATGCTCTAGGAGCTTGTTTAAGACCATAAAGAGCTTTGTGAAGTTTGTAAACATGATTAGGTTTCTTAGGATTGACAAAGCCGGGAGGTTGCTTAACATAAACTTCCTCCTCTATTTCAACATTAAGAAAAGCACTTTTAATGTCCATTTGGTACAAGGTGATATCATGGTGATTAGCATAGGCAAGTAAGATGCGAATGGACTCAAGTCTAGCAACGGGGGCATATGTCTCACCATAGTCCATACCTTTGACTTGAGTGTAGCCTTGGGAGACGAGACGTGCTTTGTTGGGAACTACTTGTCCATCTTCATCTTGCTTATTGCGAAACACCCATTTGGTACCAATGATGTTGTGGTTGTTGTCGGGCTTCTCAACCACTGTCCAAACTTGATTTCTCTCAAAGTTGTGTAGCTCTTCATGCATGGTGTTTATCCAATCCGGATCTTCCAATGCTTCTTAAACCTTCATAGGTTCAATGCTAGAGATGAATGAATAATGTCCACAAAAGTTAGCCAAACGAGTTTTAGAGCGAGTGATTCTCCCGGTTTGGATACCATTATAGATTTGCTCGACGGGATGGTTTTTGGCGACTCCTGCTCGAACTCGTGGAAGCTTTTGCCTAGATCTGGGTGGAACATATTCTTCATCTCGTTCTTCTTCTTGGCCTTCTTCATTGTTGACGTTGTCGTTCTATCTTGTCGTGGTGGAGAAGGAGGCTGTTGACGTTCATCTTGGTGTACTTCCTCGTTTTCTTCGTCTTGGTGTGTCCCACTTGTGGATGCTTCCATATCAACTCTTGGTTCACCTTGTTGTGAGGTGGAAGCTTCCACTTGGACGGACGAGGTACTCTCCTTCACCTTCGTTGGACGAATCTTGCCAATAGACTAGTCTTGGATTGCTTCCGAAGGGTCTTTGTCTCCTACATCAATTGGCAATTGCTCTACTTGCGAGCCGTTAGATTCATCAAACTTCACATCTATCGTCTCTTCAACCTTTTGGGTGAAATTATTGTAGACACAGTAAGTGTGAGAGTTTGAGCCATAACCAAGTAGGAAACCTTCATGAGATTTAGGAGCAAATTTAGAACAATGATACTTATCAAGAATGTAGCACTTTGAGCCGAATACTCGAAAGTATCCAACTTGGAGTTTGTTACCGGTGAGGAGCTCGTATGCCGTATTGCCGAGTAGCTTGTTAAGATACAAGTGATTTGTTGCATGACAAGCTATCTCAACCGCTTCCGCCCAAAAGTGCTTCGGCGTCTTGTACTCATCAAGCATCGTTCTCGCCATTTCGATGAGTGTCCGGTTCTTCCTCTCAACAACTCCATTTTGTTGAGGTGTGTACGTAGCCGAGAACTCATGTGAAATCCCTTCTTCATCAAGAAAGGTGTCCACTTTTGTGTTCTTGAACTCCGTTCCGTTGTCGCTGCGAACCTTCTTGATCTTCACTTCAAATTGATTTTGGGCCTTCCTAGCGAAGTTTTTGAAGATCTTTTGGACCTGCGATTTATCATCGAGAAAGAACACCCATGTAAATCTTGAAAAATCATCAACTATAACTAGACCAAAAGATTTTCCACCGAGACTTTTGTAAGCGTTGGGACCGAAAAGATCCATGTGAAGTAGCTCGAGCGGCCTCCTCGTGGTCATGATGTTCTTCACGGGATGCCTTCCTCCAATCTGTTTACCTGCTTGACAAGCGCTGCAAAGTCTATGCTTATAAAATATGACATTGTTAACACTGAGGATATGATTACCTTTAATAAGCTTGTCAAGGTTTCGCATGCCCACATGACCTAACCGTCTATGCCACAACCAGCCTTTAGAAGATTTAGCAATTAAGCAAGTTATAGGTTGAGCCTTTTTAGTGAAATCAAAAATGTAAAGATCGCCTGTACGTATACCGGAAAAAGACCATTTTATGATTGTCTCTTCAAAACACTTGGCAATCTACTTCAGTAAATAGGACATTGAAATCAGCAAGTCTAGATACTGAAAGTAAATTGTACCCAAGAGATTCAACGAGCATGACATTTTGTATGGAGCTATCATGTGAGATGGCCACCTTACCGAGGCCAACCACCTTACCCTTTGAGTTATCACCAAAAGTGACATACTTTTGAGGGCCGTCGTTGTCGGTGTCAAAACCGACAGATCTCGGGTAGGGGGTCCCGAACTGTGCGTCTGTAGGATCTTGAAGTATGTCTAGAGGGGGGGTGATTAGACTACTTGACCAAATAAAAACTTAACCTATTCCCAATTTTAGTCTTTGGCAGATTTTAGCAAACTTAACACAAGTCAAGCAATCTTAACACAATTCAAGCAAGCATGCAAAGAGTAAATGAGCAGCGGAAAATAAAGCATGCAACTTGCAAGAATGTAAAGGGAAGGGTTTGGAGAATTCAAACTCAATTTGGAGACACGGTGATTATTGAGCCGTGGTTCCGATAGGTGGTGCTATCGTACATCCATGTTGATGGAGCCTTCAACCCATGAAGGGTAACAGCTGCGCGAGTCCACGGAGGGCTCCACCCAAGAAGGGTCCACAAAGAAGCAACCTTGTCTATCCCACCATGGCCGTCGCCCACGAAGGACTTGCCTCACTAGCGGTAGATCTTCACGAAGTAGGCGATCTCCTTGCCCTTACAAACTCCTTGGTTCAACTCCACAATCTTGTCGGAGGCTCCCAAGTGACACCTAGCCAATCTAGGAGACACCACTCTCCAAGAAGTAATAAATGGTGTGTTGATGATGAACTCCTTGCTCTTGTGCTTCAAATGATAGTCTCCCCAACACTCAACTCTCTCTCACAGGATTTGGATTTGGTGGAAAGAAGGTTTGAGTGAAAAGCAACTTGGGGAAGGCTAGAGATCAAGATTCATATGGTAGGAATGGAATATCTTGGCCTCAACACATGAGTAGGTGGTTCTCTCTCAGAAATGGTAAGTTGGAAGTGTAGGTTTGTTCTGATGGCTCTCTCCACGAATGAAGAGGGGGTGGAGGGGTCTATATAGCCTCCACACAAAATCTAACCGTTACACACAATTTACCAATCTCGGTGGGACCGAATTGAGAAACTCGGTCTGACCGATTCAGTAAACCTAGTGACCGTTAGGAATTTCGGTGGGACCAACATGCAACTCGGTAGGACCAATATGGTTAGGGTTAGGGCATAACGTAATCTCGGTGAGACCGATTACACAAACTCGGTGAGACCGATTTTGGTAATAAGCTAACAGAGAGTTGGTCAGATAAACTCGGTGGGACCGGTTCGCTCATTTCGGTGGGACCAAAATGTTACGAAAGGGAAACACAGAGTTTACATTGCAATCTCGGTGGGGCCGATCGCTCATCTCGGTGGTACCGAAACGTTACAAAGGGAAACAGAGAGATTACAATCCCATCTTGGTGAGACCGAGATCCCTATCGGTAAGACCGATTTTCCTAGGGTTTGTGGGAGTGGCTATGACATCTGAACTCGGTGGCGCCGGATAGAAAGAATCGGTGGGGCCGATTTGGACTTTAGGTTTAGGTCATATGTGGATGTGGGAAAGCAGTTGAGGGTTTTGGAGTATATCACTAAGCACTATGAAGCAAGAACCTCATTAAGCAACACCTCATCCCTCCTTGATAGTATTGGCTTTTCCTATAGACTGAATGTGATCTTGGATCACTAAAATATAAAATGTAGAGTCTTGAGCTTGAAGCTTGAGCCAATCCTTTTATCTTGAGCATTTTGAGGGGTCTAGTTTTCTCATCCATGCCATGCCATTCATTGAGCTTTCCTGAAATATTTATCTTGGAATAGTATTAGCTCAATGAGCTATATGTTGTTAGGAATTACCAAAACCACCTAGGGATAGTTGCACTTTCAATCTCCCCCTTTTTGGTAATTGATGACAACATATAGATCAAAGCTTCGACAAATGATAATAAGATTGAAAAACATTGTCGCTTTGAGAAGTATGTGAAATGTGAGAGCTCCCCCTAAATTTGTGTATAGTTTAAGATTTGCTTTGGACTTCAAATGCACATAGAGTTAGGTTCATGAGTTACTCTCCCATGTCACATACATCTTGGTGGAGCGCTCAAAATGATAATAATCAAAATACATGCACTCATCACCAAGTAAAGTGAATGATCATATAGAGATAAAAGGATAATGTCATCCAACAAGCATTAATGTAGCATATGATCAAACACATGATCATCATGGTATCACACAGGCAATAAAGTATCTCAAACAAGTGAAAGCAAACAAAGTTCAACCACAAAGACAAGAGAGAACAAAAGCAAACTCTCTCTCTCTGGAAGCCTATGATCTATACATTTTTCTCCCCCTTTGGCAACAAGTTACCAAAAAGTTCCTAGAAAATGCATAGTATTATGTCGTCTCTCAGGCTTGGTCTTGATGTGGTGGTGTAGATATGACTCAAAGGACGAAGGCATCAGTTGATGAAGTTGGAGCTGGTGGAGTAGATGCTGGAGCTGGTGGCACTGAAGCTGTAGCAGGTGCAGATGAAGTTGCTCTTCTATCTGTCACAGGCACTGCAGCTGATCTCTAAGCTCTAGGCACTCTAGCAAATGCCTCAGTGGTTTTCTTGCCCTTCCTCTCTTGCATGTCATCCTGGAGTTGCTCAACAACAGACTGGATCTCAGTTACCTTCACATCCAAGTCATAGAACTTCTGCTCCATGATCCTCTCCAGGCTCTCCTGGTTTTGAGTCAGGGTGGCCAACCCTTTCTCAGTCCTTAGAGTGGATGCTATCAAGTAGCCAAGCTGATCTTTCTTGCTCTCCAGGAAGTACTCAGACGCCTCATCAATTGTTGGCATCTTGGCAGCCTTCTCAGTCCTTGCCTTCTCCTTCTTTGCTTGTGCTTGCACAGAAGATGGTTCATCTTTATTCATAACCACTTGGTTGTCCTCAAAATCTGGATAGATAGGCATGTGATCCTTATCCAACAAGTATGTGCCAGTGCCCATCTTGGAGTTAATCAGCTCCTGGATCTGTGGGGCATACCCACAACTTCTCTTCTGGTCTACAGCTGTCCTCTTGATAGTTTCAACAATGGGGCTCATGACCTTGAACTTTTGAGGCACATCAAACAAGTGTAGCAGATTTATAGCATGGTCTCTGATCATGTTATGATCACCTGACTTGGGAAAAAGTGTGTGCTTGAGGATCCAGTTGATGGTTGGCAGTCCTGACAGAAGGAAATGTACAGTTCCAAACTTGTGTGTTTCAACAGCAGCATCTGGGATCTCCTTGAACATGTGTGCCATAGTGTTGTGATCCATCTTCTTCTTGGCATAGACATCCAAGTCATCCTCTTTCTCCTTTGGTGCATTGATCAGATTGTCCAATTCTTCAATAGTAGACTGGTACCTTGTACCTTCAAACATCCATACTATCCTGCCATCTGGATAAAAGTGTGTTGTGGAGTAGAATTGCATTATTAGCTCATCATTCCACTTTGTGAGCTTCTGCCCAACAAAGTCATCCACTCCACAACCCTTGAAACTATCATGCACACCAGGATAGTGTTGTTCATTTTCCTTGATGTATTTCCAGTCCACCCATCTCGTGTCACAGACTATTGATTTCTTGTTCAGCAGCACTATCTCATAGAAATCCTGTTGTTCATTTGTATGGAACCTAAAGTCCATAGGAGTTCTCCTCCTGACTGCATAAGGATCAGTCAACCTCCACTGTCTGAGTCCTGCATCCTTTCTCAGGTTCATGTTCTTAGCAACAGGATAAGCATCATTATGATCTGGAATTTTAGGCTTCAACTTTCTCAGAACATGCTCTTCATCATCTTCTTCTTCAGCAACAACTTCAGGCACTGGGGCATTGTTCTTTTCAGCAGCTGGGATGTTCCTGGTACTCCTCTTTGGTGCAGTCTTGGGCTTGGAAGCAACCTTAGGTGCTTCTTTGGGCTTTGATGAAGCAGCCCCTGATCTGATGGCATCTCCCAT
This sequence comes from Triticum aestivum, assembly GCF_018294505.1. Taxonomy (NCBI): domain Eukaryota; kingdom Viridiplantae; phylum Streptophyta; class Magnoliopsida; order Poales; family Poaceae; genus Triticum; species Triticum aestivum. The sequence goes on from NC_057810.1 coordinate 594,994,874, forward strand.
GAGCTTCTGAGCCTTAGGAGCTGGAGCAGCAACCTCTTCTTCTTCCTCCTCCATCATGGAAGGCTTTCCAACAACCCTGGCCATGGTCTTCTTGACCCTTTCCTTCCTCTTCTTTTCAATCACTTCTGGCTCCTTGGGTTCTGATCTCTTAGTTTCTTGAGTTGATGCTCTGACTTTCAGCATAGGAGTCCTCTTGGCAGGGACTTTCCTGTTCAGTCCTGGCTTGGTGGCTGCAGCAGTGCCATATTCCTTCTTGAGCACTTTCCTGGATGTGGCTTCATCCTCTTCTTCCACATAGTCTTCATCCTCTGAGTCTGAAGTTTTCTTCTTCCTGTTCCTGGTGGCAGCTTTGGGTAAGTTGCTTAGGGTGCTCCTGCTGCCATCATCTGAGGAACTAGAGGGACTAGTGCCCTCACTCATAGGAACCTGCTTCTCTTCCCTGTTCTGGCTGTCACTCTGATCAAACATGTTGCAAACACTGACTGCCGGCCCTGTGAATAGATATAGTTGAGATAGAGGGGATGAGCATCACAAAAATACAGAGGTTTTTGCAAAAGATTGAATTAAAAACTTAGTTTTAGTTTTCCACAGAAAGCATTTCGGATCAAACGATTTGTAAACTCGGTGATACCGAAGCAGCTTTAGGAACCTAAACTAGTGAACTCGGTCAGACCGTGTCACAGTTCGGTGGCACCGAGACTGCTAGGGTTTCACAAAGTTCTGAATTCGGTCACACCGATTTGCAATTCTCGGTCAGACCGAGAATCACATGTGCAATGGCCTTGGCCAAATCGGTGGAACCGATTTCTACAACTCAGTGGGTCCGAGATGGTTTCAGCAGAAACCTAACCCTAAATTTTCAATCCAAATCTAATCTACGGATTGTTTAGACTAGATGAGATAGTTTCAATCGTGGCAAGATTCATGGCGAACACAATGTGCTAGGAATCAGATAGGGATAGCACAGTGATCAAGTCCATACCCTAGCTCAGCGATGGACTCGCTACGGCGGCAACGGTGGTGTTGATTCCCGTTGACGGCGGCGGAGACCAGCGGCGGGAGGCGGCTGGCGACGAGGAGGATGATCCCAAGACCCTGGAGGCAGAGTGGGATGAGCGCGGGCGAAAGTTTTCGAAGAAAATTTCCAAAATTTTGCCCATGGATATATATAGCCCGACCTTGTCGGTGTGACCGAGTGGAACATCTCGGTGGCACCGAGATGCATTACTGCAGGCAGTTATTGCAACTCGGTGAGACCGAAATGTTCAAATCGGTTGCACCGAGATTGAAAACCTAGATCGACTTAGTGATCTCGGTATGACCGAAATGGAAGAATCGGTCAGACCGAAACACACAAAGAAGTTTTGGAAGTTTAAGTCCATGACGAATCGGGGACTCCGAGTGCTCCTCACACAGAGTGGTTCGAATCTGATTGATCAAATTTTGTGATGTAGCATGAATAGAGTTTGAGACAAGAAAAGCATAGATAGCTAGAGAGGGTTCTTAGGCATTCTTGTCCATCCACTTGGCCAAAAGAAAAAGAAGCCAAACAAGCAAAACTACAAGTGGATGTCCTCGGAATGAGTAAAATATGCAACCAACATGCTCACACAATAAAATGACAAATGAAATATGTGGCAAAGCATGCACAACCAATTCTAGCATCTATCAAGCAATTGGCGATGACTAGGTCATCTATATATGAGTATATTGACTTAGGAGTCAAATGAGAACATTTGATCATAGGTCATACTCATCGTTTAAGCTCAAGTGGGGTTACCACTTTTACATAAAGCATTGATGTGTTCACACCAATAGAGTTGCTTTAGTTCAATTCTAAGAGTAAAGCTCCCCCTAGATGTGAGATTCCCCCTTAGAGGGATGAACTAACCTTGGGTTTTGTCGATGATGACTTCATGTAGGTGTTGAAGATGTGGATGCTCAATGTTGATGTAGATCATTTGGAGCAATCCTTTGGAGTGAGTTGCACTTTCAATACCTACACGGGTTAGTGCCACAAGGAACAAACAAGGATATCCATAGACATAGAGTGATGCTCACACAAGATGATGTCTATGAAAGCATTAGGTTACCTTGTCCCTTGTATTACCAACTAGAGGGTTTGTGACTCCTTGAACTAGTACAAGATGTGAAAGTTGATTGCACTTGTCCTTGCCAAAATGATGTGAGTGAAGAATGTTGGCGGAGTCACCCTCAAGAACTCTCTAGTTCTTCTTCTTTGGGATCCACACCATGTTGATGGGAATCCTTGGAATTATAGTCGTACTTGATGAAGTAGAATTTGACGTAGTCTTGGGAACCCACTTGACCAAGGCCTTGGGAGCTTCTTCAAATGCATCAATCTCCTCTTGAAGCTCATCCTTGCCTTTTTGCTTGTGGTCTTGTGGTGGAAGATCATCTTGAGCTTGTGTCCCTTTGAAGGAAGTAGGATCATACTTCTCTTGTTGAGGAACAAACTTCGTCTTGGGGTATTGATCTTATTCCCACTCAACTCCACTGGCATTGAACTTTCGTTCAAAACCAACACCTTGGTTCTTCCGGTGCCTTCCTTGCTTGCGTACAATTTCCACGAATTGCTTACTCCCGACAAGGCTCTTGTAAACACCTTTCTCTATAATTCCCTTCAACAAACTATTTTCTTGCTCAAGTGTAACTTGGCTAAGAGAATCATTAGTGGAATTAAGAGAACTACTAGAAGCAACAACATTGGATTTAGCATGATTATTGTTACTACTAGAGGAAGAATCATTCTTGTTTTTGTTACTAGACTTGACTTGAGGCATGTAAGTAGATAAGAGTAAACGCTTGGCAATGTAAGAAGAACTTTTCTTGCGAAGATCATCATTGATTGCCTTTAAGAACTCATGCTCTTGCTCAAGGTTGAGCTTTTCAAAGCGTAACTTCTCATGAGTCCTTAAAAGTTCTTGATGATCTCCTAAGATGGTTTCATGAGCTAACTTAAGAGTGTTTAGTTCTTTAGTTAGGAGCTCAATTTTCTCCTTATCATCGTCATTCGTTTTATCTTGATTAGCATGATTAATTGACCTTTCATCATAGTATTCATCACTAGAGTTGTCAATAAGTAAATCATCATCACCTAGCAAGTCATCTTCATCACTATTGAAATCAACATACTCGGGGTGTGTTACCTTTGGGCCTTTAGCCATGAAGCATCTTCCAAGTCCTTCATTTGGTGAATCAAATACGTCGTGGGAGTTGGTTGACACAAGCGCTAGACCAGCAACACCTTCATCTTGAGTATGTTCAGAGTCAGAGTGATAGCTTCTCTCGGAGTGATGTTCAGAGTCGGAACCGGATACCCATTCACCAACATGAGCTTGATGTCTCTGTTTTGTGTAGCTCCTTAATGACATGTCCTTCCTTTCTGAATCCTTGCTTCTCCGGGATGTTCTTCGTTCATAACGATCATATCTACTCTTTCTCTCTCTTGGCGGTGATTCTTCTCTTCTACTTCTCCTCTTAGGTGATTCTTCTCTTCTTTTGTAGGGAGCCGTACACTCATTGGAATAGTGTCCGGGTCTTCCACAGTTGTAGCAATTTCTCTCTCGACTGGAAGATCTTTTGTCATTGTAGGACCTTGACTTGGAACTTCTTTCCTTGCTTCTACTCTTGTAGGATTTGTTGAAGTTCTTCACCATTAGGCTCAATTCTTTGTTGAAGGTTTGTTTCTCACTTGATGATGTGGGAGCTTCACATGAGGCTTTGTAAGCACCACTTGACTTGTTGTGCAGCTCCTCCTTATCCTTGAGTGACATCTCATGAGCAACAATTCTTCCAATGACCTCCGTTGGCTTGAGATTCTTGTAATTGGGCATCATTTGGATTAATGTGCACACGATATCATATTTTCCATCCAAGGCTCTTAGGATCTTCTTGATGATGAATTTGTCAGTCATCTCTTCACTCCCTAAGCCAGCAATCTCATTTGTGATGAGAGCAAGCCTAGAGTACATTTCAGCAACGCCTTCACCATCCTTCATCTTGAACTTGTCAAGTTGACTTTGAAGAACATCCAATTTGGATTCCTTGACGGAGTCGGTACCTTCGTGCATATCAATCAAAGTGTCCCAAATTTCCTTTGCATTCTCAAGACTGCTGATTTTGTTGAATTCTTCGGGGCACAATCCGTTGAAGAGGATATCACAAGCTTGAGTGTTGTATTGCAGCATCTTCAACTCATCCGCGCTAGCTTCACGGTTTGGTTCTCTCCCATCAAAGAATTCACCTTGCAAGCCAATACACACAATAGCCCAAACGGCGGGGTTATGTCCGATAATATGCATTTTCATCTTATACTTCCAACTAGCAAAATTAGTACCATCAAAGTAAGGACCTCTACGGTGGTAGTTTCCCTCGCTAGATGCCATACTCTCCTAGGTTGTGAAACCAAAGCTATGACCACCAAAAGCTATGGAAATCAAAGAAAATGGAGACCAAAGCTCTGATACCACTTGTAGGATCTTGAAGTATGTCTAGAGGGGGGTGATTAGACTACTTGACCAAATAAAAACTTAACATATTCCCAATTTTAGTCTTTGGCAGATTTTAGCAAACTTAGCACAAGTCAAGCAATCTTAACACAATTCAAGCAAGCATGCAAAGAGTATATGAGCAGCGGAAAATAAAGCATGCAACTTGCAAGAATGTAAAGGGGAGGGTTTGGAGAATTCAAACGCAATTTGGAGACACGATGATTTTTGAGCCGTGGTTCTGATAGGTGGTGCTATCGTACATCCACATTGATGGAGACTTCAACCCACAAAGGGTAACGGCTGCGCGAGTCCATGAAGGGCTCCACCCAAGAAGGGTCCACGAAGAAGCAACCTTGTCTATCCCACCATGGCCGTCGCCCACGAAGGACTTGCCTCACTAGCGGTAGATCTTCATGAAGTAGGCGATCTCCTTGCCCTTACAAACTCCTTGGTTCAACTCCACAATCTTGTCGGAGGCTCCCAAGTGACACCTAGCCAATCTAGGAGACACCACTCTCGAAGAAGTAACAAATGGCGTGTTGATGATGAACTCCTTGATCTTGGGCTTCAAATTATAGTCTCCCCAACACTCAACTCTCTCACAGGATTTGGATTTGGTGGAAAGAAGGTTTGAGTGGAAAGCAACTTGGGGAAGGCTAGAGATCAAGATTCATATGGTAGGAATGGAATATCTTGGTCTCAACACATGAGTAGGTGGTTCTCTCTCAGAAATGGTAAGTTGGAAGTGTAGGTTTGTTCTGATGGCTCTCTCCACGAATGAAGAGGATGTGGGGGGGTATATATAGCCTCCACACAAAATCTAACCGCTACACACAATTTACCAATCTCGGTGGGACCGAATTGAGAAACTCGGTCTGACCAATTCAGTAAACCTAGTGACCGTTAGGATTTTTGGTGGGACCGACATGCAACTCGGTAGGACCAATATGGTTAGGGTTAGGGCATAACATAATTTCGGTGAGACCGATTACACAAACTCGGTGAGACCGATTTTGGTAATAAGCTAACCAGAGAGTTGGTCAGATAAACTCGGTGGGACTGGTTCGCTCATTTCGATGGGACTGAAATGTTACGAAAGGGAAACTGAGAGTTTACATTGCAATCTCTGTGGGGCCGATCGCTCATCTCGGTGGTACCGAAACGTTACGAAGGGAAACAGAGAGATTACAATCCCATCTTGGTGAGACCGAGATCCCTATCGGTAAGACCGATTTACCTAGGGTTTGTGGGAGTGGCTATGACATTTGAACTCGGTGGCACCGGATAGAAAGAATCGGTGGGGCCGAGTTGGACTTTAGGTTTAGGTCATATGTGGATGTGTGAAAGCAGTTGAGGGTTTTGGAGCATATCACTAAGCACTATGAAGCAAGAACCTCATTAAGCAACACCTCATCCCTCCTTGATCGTATTGGCTTTTCCTATAGACTCAATGTGATCTTGGATCACTAAAATATAAAATATAGAGTCTTGAGCTTGAAGCTTGAGCCAATCCTTTTATCCTAAGCATTTTGAGGGGTCCACTTTTCTCATCCATGCCATGCCATTCATTGAGCTTTCCTGAAATATTTATCTTGGAATAGTATTAGCTCAATGAGCTATATGTTGTTAGGAATTACCAAAACCACCTAGGGATAGTTGCACTTTCAGCGTCTAAGGATAATGGTAATAGGAGGCAGGGGAGACGATGTTTTACCCAGGTTCGGGCCCTCTCGATGGAGGTAATACCCTACTTCCTGCTTGATTGATCTTGATGATATGAGTATTACAAGAGTTGATCTACCATGAGATCGTAGAGGCTAAACCCTAGGAGCTAGCCTATGATTATGATTGGTGTTCCTGTCCTACATACTAAACCCTCCGGTTTATATAGACACCGGAGGTGGCTAGGGTTACACAGAGTCGGTTACAAAGAAGGAGATCTAACATCCGAATCGCCAAGCTTGCCTTCCATGCAAAGGAGAGTCCCATACGGACACGGGACGAAGTCTTGAATCTTGTATCTTCATAGTCCAACAGTACAGCCAAAGTATATAGTCCGGCTGTCCGGATACCCCCCTAATCCAGGACTCCCTCAGTCGTTTTCAGCAAGCTCGCGAAACATATCCTTATCTCCGGTCATGTGATCGGTACATCCACTATCAAGAACCCATTCTTTTCCTCCTGCCATGTATCACCAAAGTGTCTCATTGCATCATCAAGATCAAAGTCACTATCATCATCCTCATCATAGTATCCATGTTCAACATCGTCATGTGATGGATCAGTTCCTAGAGAGGGTGATTCATTAGAATGAGTTTGACAATGATCTTCTTTATGAATTCTAATAGCTTCGGAAATAATATTGCTAATAATTCCAACATCTCCTTTGGCACACATAAGATTTGTAAGCTCAAATAGACAATCACCAAACTTAGGATCATTGGAATTCATCTTACTCAAGGCAATAGACTTATGGAGAATTTCATCTAGATTTTGCAAGGAATAATTTGGAAACTGTTCCTCAAGAAATTTCCATATGGTGTAGGCACACTTAAGAGTAGGCAAGCAACCTATCAAGTTTCTAGGCAAACCTCTAGTGATAAGATCAACAGTTCTAAGATTGCGAATCATGTCAATTGACTCATCAAGGGTAGGACGCATAGGATCAACATGAGGTGCACAAGGGCTAGTAATGTAGTTGTTCAAATTATATTCATTGAAAATCACAAGCATCTCATTTTTCCACTCATGAAAATACTCTCCATCAAGTATAGGCACTCTATGTCTAAGACTCCCCAAAGTAGACTCATCCATCTTCCTCCAATGGTGATTAAACTAATTGAAAGGATCGAGAAGAGGTGTCTAGAGGGGGGTGAGTAGACTCTAAGTAAGAAAAGTTGCTGTTTTAATCTCTGTAAGTTGAAGTGGACTTTTGGCACAAGTTTTAACATTCACAATACATATCAAGCAGCATGACAAGAGTATATGAGTAGCGGAAAGTAAAGCATGCAAATTGCAAGAATGTAAAGGGATGGGATTGGAGTGTGCAAATGCAACTTGGAGACACGGACACTTTTTTTATCCGTGGTTCCGATAGGTGGTGCTATCGTACATCCACGTTGATGGAGACTTCAACCCATAAAGGGTAATGGTTGCGCGAGTCCATGGAGGGATCCACCCACGAAGGGTCCACAAAGAAGCAACCTTGTCTATCCCACTATGGTCGTCGCTGTCGGTGTCAAATACGGCGGATCTCGGGTAGGGTGTCCCGATCTATGCGTCTTAGGCTGATGGTAAGAGGAACCAAGGGACACAATGTTTACCCAGGTTTCGGCCCTCTCGATGGAGGTAAAACCCTACTTCCTGCTTGATTAATATTGAAGATATGAGTAGTACAAGAGTAGATCTACCACAAGATCGTAGAGGATAAACCCTAAGAGCTAGCCTATGATGGTATGATTGTAATTGTGATCGGCCTGGACCATCCTCTCCGGTTTATATAGACACCGGAGAGGGCTAGGGTTTACATGGAGTCGGTTACAAGGAAGGAAATATAATATCCGGATCGCCAAGCTTGTCTTTCACGCAAAGGAGAGTCCCATACGGACACGGGCCGGAGTCTTGTGTCTTGTATCTTCACGCTTCAATAGTCCGGACGATGTATATAGTCCGGCTGTCCGGATACCCCCTAATCCAGTACTCCCTCAGTAGGCCCTGAACCAGGCTTCAATGACGATGAGTCCGGCGCGCAGTCTTGTCTTCGGCATTGCAAGGTGGGTTCCTCTTCCCAAATACCCCAAGGTTATTATCGAACACGTAGACCGTGTCCGGATCTGCTGTGACGAATAGTGTCCGATTCTGCAAGATGATCTTCACACACCATTGTAGGGAACATAGCATAAATCCGTTCTGCTGGCAATCTTTGTACGTCGTGCCCTTGCATCGTGGCCTGGTCCAACACGAAACCGGCGTTTCCTGCCCCACCTAGACTCGCGTTGCGAGGCGGTTTTATCGGCACGTCCTGCCAAAGCAGAGATCGTGTTCCTCTTATTACAGGATCTTTCATCAATATGGGCGTGTGTGACCCCACGGCGACCGTTGGTATGACTCTGTATATTTTAGATAAGTCTCAAGCGGTCATGCTGAGGACTCTTGGTATTCTTCCTCTTTATAAAGGGATCGAGGCCTACGCCTCTTTTCCACCTCCCTTGCTCCTTCTCGCACCTCGAGCTCCAGCACCCAAAACCTAAGCTCCAACACCCCAGATCCTCTAGTATGTTCGGATCTGACGCAAAAGGCCGGTGGGTGGCCTCCTCAATCCAAGAGGAGGACATTACTAAGCTTAGGTGTAACGCCCCGAGACCGACGCTCCAGAAGACTTCTAGCTACTCTGAGTTTCGTCGTGTGATTTTGTTTTGTTCGTTGCATTCATCCTTGCATCATGTGCATTGCATCAAGTCATCATGCCATCATGCCATTTAATTTTTAAAACTCAACTAAATAAATTGTATGGATCTTCGATCCATTTAAATCGAGGGAATTCACTTGTGATTTCTCTTTATAACATATCCTCCCAATATTTTCGGGAGTTATTATTAAATTATTCCATTCATTTGGAATTAACCATAACCCACTTGCAAATATCCCATGCCGTTGTTATCTCAATTCTTGGTCTCCAACCTTGCCCATAATTTCTTTCATCATTTTCTAGAGCTCCACCAAAAATCTCAACATTTTTGGACCTTCCTTTTATCAAGTCCTGGCCTTTCTATTTTTCTTGGAACGAGCATATTTTTTCGAGTCCGGGAAAATTACCCCCATGCTCAAATTATTTCTCCAACCCTTTCTTTATCTCCTTTTTCTTTCTTTGCTATTTACTGCTTTTGGTAAATAAAAGAGAGGGAGAAGAGAGCCCAACCAGGCCGGCCCAGCCTCTAAGGCCCGTTCCACAGGCCCATCCATCCCACAGCCCATCTAACTCCTTTAACCCTAGCCCGATCCCCTCTGTTCACTCTCTTCCTCCCCTCGCTCCCTCTGAGCGCCGCCACGCGCAGCCCTCGATCCCCTCGCGCCCTCGCCCCGTCCCTACACCGCATCGCCAGGGAGAGCCCAGCGCTCGATCCCCTCCTCCCTTGTTGCGCCGTCGCAGAGAGAGAGAGAGAGAAAGGAGCGCCACGCCCTCGTCCCGTCCCCTCGGCCTCCTCCTCGTCGCCTGCATCCGCCGCCAGCCACCGCAGAACCAGGCCGCTCCCGCGCCATCCTGCCTCCTCCGTCTTCGATCCGGATGCTCGCCACTGCCTCCTCCCTGCGCGCGACCGCGTCACCTCTGCCTCGGCCCCGCCTCTCCACTTCCACGCTGGCTGCCGCGCCTCATTGTTGTCGGCGACCACCAGGAGGCCGCTGCCTCGCGTTGTCCGTCCTCGCGCGCCAGCTCCGAGGCCTCGCCTCTGTTTCCGGCCGCCGCCAGCGAGCAGCTCCGTCGGAGCCACGTCCGTTGCGCCAAGCCCCTGCCTGCTGCTGGCGCCGGTGCCAAGCCGACCCCCTGCCTCGTCCTCGTCACCTCCGGCCACCAGTGTCCTCAATCGCCAAGTCTCGCTGCCCGCTCCATCCCACTGCTCGTCGGAGAAACCCCTCCTCGCCGCCCCGTTGTGCTCCGAAGGTCAGGGCCGCCATTGACGAGCCCCTGCCGTCCCCGTGCCCTACTGCCTCCTAGAGTGTTGTGCCCTTGCCGTTCGTCTTCAACCCTGTCCAGATCCGGCTTGTCCTCTGCCGCTGGTTTCGTGCACCTCCGCTGCCGATTGCATGGACGCCAAGATCCCCTTCGATTTGCCAAGACGCGGCAACCAGGAACGCCCAAGGACGCCTTCGTGGATTTCGCCAAGTTCACCGGATGCCTAGTACGACTACAGGACCGTCAACACCAAGTACCCCTTCGGTTACGCCAAGTTCATCTACGGAACGTGTACGTCTCCAAGGGTGTACCACTACCGCCGACATGTACGACTACGAAACAAGCACGACTACTTTCACGACGTCCGTGAACCACTACCGTCGCCCTGAAGATGTTGGATTCGTCAAGTACCTCTCCGAGACGAACGTGTACAACTACCGTCGCCGTGAACGACTACTTCCACTACGACCGTCCCGAGAACGTCTACTTCCCCTACACCGCATCGAACTTGATCCGCCCCGAAAACGCACGCTTCAAAGGTATAACGACGAGACGACCGCCCGTGTATGAATGTGTGTTGTATGAGATGCTCGTGTTTGCACCGTGCCCGTTTGTCTTTGCACGTTCCTCGTTTGCCATGCCGTCGACCCGTGGGAACCCCGTATCCGGGATCACTCCCCGTCACTCTTGCCTGTTTTCGTGCACCCACACTTGTTCCTTTGCACCGGTATCTCCGTGAGCTACCGGAACCGATATGTTGCCGTGGCACCATTTTCGTTTCGCCGCCGTGGCACCTTTTTCCTTTCGCCATGGCGACAAATGCCTCGTATCATGCTCATGTCAACGTTTTCATAAAAATTGCATAAACCTTGATTATGGCATCCGCATCATGATAACAACATTTAAAATGTTTAAAATTGTGTTTGCATTAAATTGCTAAATGACATATGGGGATTTTTCGAAATTGTTGTTTGTTGTTTCCGGCCTCATTTAAACTTGCTTAAATAGGTGGTTTGCTCATGCTTCACCCCTTGCCATGTTTAATAACATTTAATATTGTTGGGTACATAACCGAAAGAGAAACTAAATAATTGATGTGGTGTTCTGTCAATATGCAACTCGTTGCATATTGAGCTCCACTTAAATTGTAGTGTTGTTTGCTTTACCTTGCCATGCCATGCCTCATTAAACTGGACATGCATCATATTTGTTTGTGCATCATGTCATGTTTATGCTTGTGTGTTTACCATGTTGTTTGCTTCTTTCCGGTTTGCTTCTCTCGTTAGCTTCGGTTTCGTTCCGGAGTTGTGAGGATTCGTTTGACTACGTGCGTTTGTCTTCTTCATGGACTCGTTCTTCTTCCTTGCGGGATTTCAGGCAAGATGACCATTACCCTCGATATCACTTCTATCTTCGCTTGCTAGTTGCTTCGTTCTATCGCTATGCTGCGCTGCCTATCACTTGTTTACCATGCCTCCCAAATTGCCATGTTAGCCTCGAACCTTTTCACCCTACCTAGCAAACCGTTGTTTGGCTATGTTACCGCTTTGCTCAGCCTCTCTTATAGCATTGTTAGTTGCAGGTGAAGTTGAAGATTGCTCCATGATGGACAGGATTATGTTGGGATATCACAATATCTCTTATATTATTAATGCATCTATATACTTGGTAAAGGATGGAAGACTCGGCCTTATGCCTGGTGTTTTGTTCCACTCTTGCGCCCTAGTTTCCGTCATACCGGTGTTATGTTCCCGGATTTTGCGTTCCTTACGCGGTTGGGTGATTTATGGGACCCCCTTGACAGTTCGCTTTGAATAAAACTCCTCCAGCAAGGCCCAACATTGGTTTTAACATTTGCCACCTAAGCCTTTTTCCCTTGGGTTCTGCAGACTCAAGGGTCATCTTTATTTTACCCCCCCCCCGGGCCAGTGCTCCTCCGAGTGTTGATCCAAACTAGAGCACCGTGCGGGACCATTCCTTGGCAACTTGGATTACGTCGGTACCTGTACGCTTCGCTTATCCGGTGTGCCCTGAGAACGAGATATGTGCAGCTCCTATTGGGATTTGTTGGCACAGCGGGTGGTCTTGCTGGTCTTGTTTTACCATTATCAAAATGTCTTGTAAACCGGGATTCCGAGTCTGATCGGGCCTTCCTGGGAGAAGGAATATCCTTCGTTGACCGTGAGAGCTTGTGATGGGCTAAGTTGGGACACCCCTGCAGGGTATAATCTTTCGAAAGCCGTGCCTGCGGTTATAGATAGATAGGAATTTGTTAATGTCCGGTTGTAGATAACTTGACACCAGATCTGATTTAAAAAGCATCAACCGCGTGTGTAGCCGTGATGGTCTCTTTTCGGCGAAGTCCGGGAAGTGAACACGGTTTTGAGTTATGTTTGACGTAAGTAGGAGTTCAGGATCACTTCTTGATCATTGCTAGTTCACGACCGTTCCATTTGCTCTCTTCTCGCTCTTATTTGCGTATGTTAGCCACCATATATGCTTAGTGCTTGCTGCTACTCCACCTCATTACTACTTCCTACCTATAAGCTTAAATAGTCTTGATCTCGCGGGTTTTGAGATTGCTGAGTCCTCGTGACTCACCAGATACTATCACAACAGTTGCAGGTGCCGATGATACCAGTGCAGGCGATGCAACCGAGCTCAGATGGGAGCTCAACGAAGATCTTAGTTGTTGCTATGTTTTGTTTCTTGTTGATCAGTAGTGGAGCCCAGTTGGGACGATCGGGGATCTAGCAGTTGGGTTATCTTCTTTTCTTTTGCCTTCGTCCGTAGTCGGACTATGTGTGTACTCTGAATGATGTATGAATTATATGTTCATTGTGTGAAGTGGCGATTGTAAGCCAACTCTTTATCCCATTCTTGTTCATTACATGGGATTGTGTGAAGATGACCCTTCTTGCGACAAAACCACAATGCAGTTATGCCTCTAAGTCGTGCTTCGACACGTGGGAGATATAGCCGCATCGTGGGTGTTACATTAGGGAGGTCGGATACCTAACCGCCGATATCCAACACATGCTTCCTGCTCCAGGGCAAGTTATCCGCACACCGGAGCCCAATGAGAGCGTCGTGTTTGTCCCTCACTTCCTCCGAGGCCTGGGCCTCACCCTCGACCCCTTTGTGAGGGGGCTCATGTTCTACTATGGCTTGGATTTTCATGATCTGGCTCCAGACGCTATCCTCCATATCTTGTCGTTCATTATTGTGTGCGAGGCTTTTCTCCACGTCACCCCACACTTCGGCTTATGGCTCAAGACCTTCAATGTGAAGCCGAAGATGATCGAGGGGCGACATGCGGAGTGCGGAGGTGCCATAATAAGCAGGAACGCCGATGCCCCATGGCCAGAGGGTTCTTTCCCAGAAGTATCTGATGTATGGTAACGAAGGTGGTTTTATGTTATAGCTCCCAGGGGCACAAAGTGGGTAGCCGCCCCCGAGTTCCGCTCGGGCCCTCCGTCATAGTTGGCGTCTTGGACCGATGTAGGACGGAATTTGGGGCCCGCTGGTGATATACCAGTACTGCAGAGTCGCATCCGGGAGCTTCTTGAGAGTGACATAAATCTTGTCAGCGTAATTCAAGTGATGTTAATCCGACGGATGTTGCCGTGCAAACGTCGGCCTCTCCAGATGTGGGAATTCAATCCGGAGGGTTCGCAGACTATTAAGCACTTCTTCGGCCTGAAGCTCGAAGGGATGTGCAAATTATTCTTCAGACCACAAGTAAAGTGTCCGGACACCACCGAGGATGCGGGCCTAAGCTGCAACCGCCTAGACGCCCAAGTAAGTAACCTTAAAGCCGGACACTTCGTTTATATTTATCATAACCATTATTCTGAAAAACCCTCCATGGCCAGGAATGGCTCACCAAGGCGGAGAGAATCAGGTGTCCGGCGCCACTTCCTGAAGGCTCGCCTGGCCCAACCGTGGCCAAGATGCTTGGCTGGGTGCTCAGCAAAATCCCCTCAGGGAAAGGCGAAGGAAAGGGCGGTGAAGGTGAACTTCACACACTACGCATCCAAACTGGGGGAATCGTTACCTCCCCTGGGGAGGATAGTCAGGAAGGGGAGGTTAAAGCCTCCTCCCCGCGCGGGAGGAAGAGGGTCGCCTCCGAAGACTTGGAGGCGGAGATGCCCAAACAAGGGAAGAAGACATCACCAGGGGGCTCTGCCGCGACGGGCACCCTCAGCGCGTCGTGCCCACCAACGGGCCAACCCTCCACTGAGCTATAAGTTAATCGTTAATTCGAAGGTATGGTGTTTCTCCGAGATTCGTAACCAGGACTTCGTCTTTTGCAGTCCGGCGAGCAGCTCCTCTCAACAGAGTTCGTCTTCGGGGGATCTTCCTCCGGAGATGATGGAGAGTGAGACCCCACCCACCTCTCCGCCTCATGAAGCGTGCGACGCTGAGGTGTCGTCACGGAGGAGTCCGAATCTGCCGAATATGGAAGTTAATACGTCAGTCGCCCTGAGCCCGGAGCATTTGGCTCCCACGGGGGTCGATGAGAAGGGTCCGGCACAGTTCAATGTCCGGCCAGACATATTGACAGGTCTTCTGGAGCGGGTTGCGCTCTCGGAGGAGCACCACTCATTAACGAGCATGGTGCTCATGAAGATTTCATCCGCTACAAGCGGTTTGAATGAGGCATTTACGAGCCTGCTCAAAGGCTTTGAGGTATGTAGTGAAAAATGCACTATTTTTTGGTTGTGAGGCACGCGCTAGGTGTGCTCCATATGGATAGTAGCCCCTGAGACTCTGGTTGCCCGCCATAGGCGGCAAACGGGGGATCATATAGTAATGGCTGCTAAGGGAGTCCTGGACTAGGGGGTGTCCGGATAGCCGAACTATCATCATTGGCCGGACTCCAAGACTATGAAGATACAAGATTGAAGACTTCGTCCCGTGTCCGGATGGGACTTTCCTTGGCGTGGAAGGCAAGCTTGGCGATACGGATATGTAGATTTCCTACCATTGTAACCGACTCTGTGTAACCCTAGCCCTCTCCGGTGTCTATATAAACCGGATGGCTTTAGTCCGTAGGACGAACAACAATCATACCATAGGCTAGCTTCTAGGGTTTAGCCTCCTTGATCTCGTGGTAGATCTACTCTTGTAATACCCATATCATCAATATCAATCAAGCAGGACGTAGGGTTTTACCTCCATCAAGAGGGCCCAAACCTGGGTAAAACATCGTGTCCCTTGTCTCCTGTTACCATCCGCCTAGACGCACAGTTCGGGACCCCCTACCCGAGATCCGCCGGTTTTGACACCGTCATTGGTGCTTTCATTGAGAGTTCCTCTGTGTCGTCACCGATAGGCTCGATGGCTTCTTTGATCATCGACAACGATGCAGTCCAGGGTGAGACCTTCCTCCCCGGATAGATCTTCGTATTCGGCGGCTTTTCACGGCGGGCCAATTCGCTTGGCCATCTGGAGCAGATCGAAAGCTACGCCCCTGGCAGTCAGGTCAGATTTGGAAGTTTGAACTTCACGGCTGACATTCGCGGGGACTTGATCTTCGATGGATTCGAGCCACAGCTGAGCGCGCCGCACTGTCACGACGGGCATGACTTAGCTCTGCAGCTGGACAGTAACCTGGAGGCCGCACACGAGTCCGCTCCGATCTTCAATTCGGAGCCGGCTGCGCAGATCAAGGATGGGTGGCTAGACACTGCCTCAGGGGCTGCAACCTCTACGGCGATAGAGCCGAACACTGACCTTGTCCCTCATCAAGCTCATGACTTCGAGGTACCGGACTCCTTGCCGAACTCCGAACCTCCCGCGCCCCCTCCAGTCGAATCCGATTGGGCGCCGGTCATGGAGTTCACCGCTGCGGACTTCTTTCAACACTCACCTTTCGGCAACATCTTGAGTTCGCTAAAGTATTCTCGTTATCAGGAGAGCCCTGGCCGGACTGCGGTCAGGACGGTTGGGATGCGGACGACGAAGAAATTCAAAGCCCACCCACCACCCACTTAGTAGCCACTGTCGACGATCTAACCGACATGCTAGACTTCGACTCCGAAGACATCGACGGTATGGACGACGATGCCGGAGACGACCAAGAACCAGCGCCTACTAGGCACTGGAAAGCCACCTCATCATATGACATATACATGGTGGATATCCCAAAGGATGGGAATGGCGAAGGAACAACGGAGGATGACCCCTCCAAGAAACAGCCCAAGTGCCGGTGTCAGCGACGCCGCTCTAAATCCCGCCACAGCAAGAATGGAGATTCCGGCACCGGAGATAATAACACCCCAGACAGTGCCGAAGACAACCCCTTCCAGCAAGATTTAGCGCAGGAGGACGGAGACGCTAGCCCTCATGAGAAGGCAGCAGACTAAGAAGTAGAGGATTACATGCCCCCTCCGGAGACGAGGCAAGCCTCGACGACGACGAATTCGTAGTGCCTGAGGATCCCGTCGAACAAGAGCGTTTTAAACGCGGGCTTATGGCCACGGCAAACAGCCTCAAGAAAAAGCAGCAGCAGCTTAGAGCTGATCAAGATCTGCTAGCCGACAGATGGACTGAAGTCCTTGCGGCCGAAGAGCATGAGCTCGACCGCCCCTCCAAAAGCTACCCTAAACGCAAGCTGCTCCCCCGATTAGAGGAGGAGGCATATGAACCTGCATCACCAGCAGACAATACGGTTGACCGACCACCCCGTGGCCGCGACAGAGAGGCCTCTAGGCCCTCCACCAGAACCGTACCCCGGCATCGCTCGAAAAGCACAAGGCCACAGGGGAATGCTCCGGACTTGCGAGATATATTGGAGGATAAGGCAAGACAATCAAGATCGATCTATGGATCGCGTGGGCGCCCCATGATACGCGACGACAACCGTCGCGCCGGACACAGTAAGTCCGGCCGGGCCGAACAAAATACACAAAGCTCTTTTGAACTCCGTCGTGATATCGCCCAATACAGAGGTGCCGCACACCCACTATGCTTCAAAGATGAAGTAATGGATCATCAAATCCCCGAAGGGTTTAAACCCGTGAACATTGAATCTTATGATGGCACAACAGACCCTGCGGTTTGGATCGTGGACTATCTCCTTCATATCCACATGGCCCGCGGTGATGATCTCCATGCCATCAAATATCTCCCACTCAAGCTTAAAGGACCAGCCCGACATTGGCTTAACAGCTTGCCAGCAGAGTCAATTGGGAGCTGGGAAGACCTGGAAGCCGCATTTCTCAATAACTTCCAAGGCACGTACGTGCAACCACCAGACACTGACGACCTAAGCCATATAATTCAGCAGCCAGACAAATCGGCCAGACAATTCTGGACACGGTTCTTAACCAAGAAA
This sequence comes from Triticum aestivum, assembly GCF_018294505.1. Lineage (NCBI taxonomy): Eukaryota > Viridiplantae > Streptophyta > Magnoliopsida > Poales > Poaceae > Triticum > Triticum aestivum. The sequence continues at coordinate 595,012,401 of NC_057810.1, forward strand.
AATCAAATCGTCGATTGTCCGGATGCGGAGGCCCTCGCGGCTTTCAAACATAACATCCGCGACGAGTGGCTTGCCCGACACCTGGGACAGGAAAAGCCAAAATCCATGGCAGCCCTCACATCACTCATGACCCGCTTCTGTGCGGGTGAGGACAGCTGGCTAGCACGCAGCAACAACCTCAGTAAAAATTCTGGCAGTCCGGATATCAAGGACCGCAATGGCAGGTCGCGTCGCAACAAAAACAAACGCCGCATTAACGGCGAGAATAGTGAGGATACGGTAGTCAATGCCGGATTCAGAGGCTCTAAGCCCGGTCAACGGAAAAAGCCATTCAAAAGAACTAGTCCAGGTCCGTCCAATTTGGACCGAATACTCGACCGCTCGTGCCAGATACACGGCACCCCCGAAAAGCCAGCTAACCACACCAACAGGGACTGTTGGGTATTCAAGCAGGCAGGCAAGTTAATCGCCGAAAACAACGACAAGGGGCTGCATAGCGACGACAAGGAAGAGACCCGACCACCGAACAATAGAGGACAGAAGGGTTTCCCCCCACAAGTGCGGACGGTGAACATGATATACGCAACCCACATAACCAAAAGGGAGCGGAAGCGTGCACTCAGGGATGTATACGCGATGGAGCCAGTTGCCCCGAAGTTCAATCCATGGTCCTCCTGCCCAATCACTTTTGACCGAAGGGACCACCCCACCAGCATCCGCCATGGTGGATTCGCCACATTGGTTTTAGACCCAATCGTTGATGGATTTCACCTCACAAGAGTCCTGATGGACGGCGGCAGCAGCCTGAACCTGCTTTATCAGGATACAGTGCGCAAAATGGAATAGACCCCTCAAGGATTAAGCCTACAAAGACGACCTTTAAAGGCGTCATACCAGGTGTAGAGGCCAATTGTACAGGCTCAGTTACACAGGAAGTGGTATTCGGATCCCCGAATAACTTCCGAAGCGAAGAGTTAATCTTCGACATAGTACCGTTCCGCAGTGGCTATCATGCTCTGCTCGGACGCACCGCGTTTGCAAAATTCAACGCGGTACCGCACTACGCATACCTTAAGCTCAAGATGCCAGGCCCTCGAGGAGTCATCACGGTCAACGGAAACACTAAACGCTCTCTCCGAACGGAGGAACATACAGCAGCTCTCGCGGCAGAAGTACAGTGCAGCCTCTTAAGGCAATTCTCGAGTCCGTCCGTTAAGCGACCGGACACGGCTAAACATGCTCGGAGTAACCTACAACAAGACCACCTGGCATGTTCCGAGCACGCGTAGCAATGCGGACCCAACCCCAGCCCCTACAAAATTTCAAGACGGGTCCTTCGCGTACATCATTACGCTCTGAAGATACGATGGGCATAGGGGGAGGGGCACGACCACGATAGGCCCAGAATGCGGCTTAACCACATCAGGGGCTCTCAAGTGTGTCGTTCTTTTTTCTTTTCTTTTTTTTTACCCACAGGACCCCGTTCATCAGAGGCCCTGTCCGGCAGTAGACCTGCCGAACTCACGATGCAACAGCCAGGGAAGGAGAAAGGCTACGACGAATATCCAGGTGGTCTCCATTATGAGCATTAAATCTGTTTTATACACCATTCCGCAGCCTACCCATGGAGGGGGACATGTTTAATAGTCCCATCCCTTGCTTATCGCACCATTTGTATCGTTCTGCATTCACAGCAGTATTTCTTGAATAAACAATGCACCTTTTTGCTTACAATTGCATTCCTTTCTTATACATATGTTCATTTATGACATGTTGCATCCGTACACTTTGGTACGGCTAAATACACCAGGGGCTTATATTTCCCGCATCATGGTGCGATAAGTCCGAACACTTTCACAAGTGCGGCACCCCGAACTTATAGCATTATATGCATCGGCTCCGAATCATGTCTTGGGTCAATAGTTGGGTTTGCCCGGCTCCCATGTTTTGGTACCTTATGTTCCATTGTATCGGCTAAGGTAGCACTGGGAGAACCACTGCGATTGCGCCCCAGTTGAGCTGGGCGAGCGCCTCAGTGGAGAAAGCTAAAACTGACCGTCATGATGAGGCGAGAGCCGGTCGCTGTTCGAGAGGTTTTTTCAAGTCCCTAAAGACTTATGCCGCTTAGAGCGAGGAACCGGCTTTGTCCGGCCCAGGCGTGGATAGCGCCCCAAATTCGGCCTTCCGAACACTAGGAGCTTCGCCGAAATTTAAAATTATAGAATTCTATGGCTAAGTGAGAGTGTTCAAGCATTATAAGTCTGGTTGCCTTGTTCGTTGTGTTGAGCACCTCCCTAGATGGACCCAAAAATGGGAACAAGAGTGCTCAATTTTATCCCGAACACCCCAACACTCGTGGCATGGGGGCCGAAGCCGACGACTTGCCATCTCTCAGATTTGATAAACGGCCGCACAGAAGGTAATATTTTAAATTAACAAGCGTTGCTTAGCGCATATGAACAAAGTTTTCAGCGCACAGGATAACAAAATGCGAGTCCACTCGAATATTACATCTTTGGAGCACTCACCCGCAATAGTGCGGGCACCCTTCAGAACAGTCTTATAATACATCTCGGGAGTACGATACTCCTTGCCCAGCGGTGGCGCGTCCGTCACAAGCTTCGCAGCATCCATCTTGCCCCAGTGCACCTTTGCGCGGGCAAGGGCCCGACGGGCACCTTCAATACAGGCATAGTGCTTGATGACTTCAACCCATGGACACGCATTCACCAGCCGCCGCACCAGGCCGAAGTAGCTCCCAGGCACGGCCTCCTTAGGCCACAGCCGAACTATGAGGCCCCTCATGGCCTGTTCGGCCACCTTGTGGAGCTCGACCAGCTGCTTCAGCTGGTCGCTAAGGGGCACCGGATGTCCGGCCTCAGCATACTGAGACCAGAAGACCTTCTCCATCAAGCTCCCCTCCTTGGCCCGGTAGAAAGCGGCAGCATCGGACACGCTGCAAGGAAGATCTGCGAACGCTCCTGGAGAGCTCCGAATTCGGGTAAGTGATAGGTAATTCACACTCACATGCTTACTTTGCATGAAAAATGCATTACCCGCTGCTATTTTCTTCAACGCCTCGATTTCTTGGAGGGCCTTGTAGGCTTCGGCCTTAGCGGCTTTGGCACTCTCAAGAGCCGATGCAAGCTCAGACTCTCGAGTCTTCGAGTCACGCTCCAGGCTCTAATGTTTTTCCACGAGATCCTGGAGCTCTTGCTGTACCTCCGCCACCCGCGCCTCCTGCTTTTCTCGCTCGGTGCGCTCCGCGGCCGCATTACATTCGGCCACGGACACCGCCTCCTTCAGGGTCGCCACCTCGGTCGTGGCACCTGCAATACCCATGTTATCCTTGTCACTTTTCTTGCAACCAAATCCTTTTCTGTAAGGTACAATCTTAAATACGATGTTATTCACCTTCCTTGTCCTCGAGCTGCTTCTTGGCACGGCCGAGCTCGTTCTCGGACCGCTCGAGGCTTTGCTTCAAGAGAAAATTCCTTATTTGACACTATCTTAAAATCTGCTTCCTTATTTGACACTGGAAAAGTTTTTCTTCTCTATTTGACACAAGTTCTAAATTTTATTTCCTATATGACATTTCCGTCCATTTTGAGCCTAAATGACACCTGAAAAGACTCTTTTGCCCCTCATGTGTTATGTGTGTGTGCGGGACAATAGCGCACACACGCAGCATCAGTGCAAGGGCAGGAGCACACACGCACGCGCGCACATAGGCAGCAACACGCGCGCGCACACACATGCACACACACATACGCAGCAACACACACGCATGCAGCACGCACACACGCGCGCGCGCGCAGCAACAGCACACACGCATGCATCACATAGGCACGCAACAGCACACACACACGCACGTGCACACGCAGTAGCAAACACACACGCAGCAGCACACACAGTGGTGGAGGACGGATTTTTTTTAGGTGGGGTGAACTCTTAAGCATATACTTCATCCGTTTGCAAATATAAGATGTTTTAGTAGCTTTTTTCTGGATTAGATGTATATAGACAGATTTTAATTTGTTTGTTCACGCATTACGGTCCCTATATAGTCTATATTAAAAAATATCCGGTATCTTATACATTTATGAACGGAGGAATATAGTTTGATGCGGCCAACAACTACCAGAAATTTTTTATTTTCAAATATGCAATTCATCACAAAAATGCCACTAATCATTATATGTAGATTGTCAAACCATTATCTAAAAAAAATGACACTAAAATGAAAACCAAATTACCTATGTCAATTATCTTTGCTAGCCCTATCCCCTTCCCGTTCATGGTTTCCTACTGGTCACCGGCCTCACGCGAACAGTGTGCTGCTGGCCGCCGGAAACGTGAGTACACGTCCACGTCCGCGTGCGCGCTCCTGCTGGCCGTTCGCCTCACGCGCGCTTGGTTGGCCGCCGCGAACGTGCAAGCTCGCCTCTTTTCCTGCTAAGGTTTGTGTGTCGACTAGAAGCAGAGTCGCTCGATTCTGCTAATCGTGCGAGACATCAGGACTTGCTACTTGCTACGGCCTAGTTGGTTGGGTAATCACAGCTCAACAAAAAGTTTCACGCTGATTTTTAAGCCGTTTTATTTTTTAGCGATCGATCATGTTGTATATACACGTATAAAGAAAACAGAAACGCCAAAAGTCAAGGTAGGGCGAGCGCTCAACCTCGCCCTACCGGGAGCTCCGCCTGTGAGCACACACGCAGCAGCACACCTGTGCGTGCGCACCCACGCACACAACAGCACACACGCGCATACATACACATACCGCATGAGGGGCAAAATGGTCTTTTCACGTGTCATTTAGGCTCAAAATGATGGAAGTGTCGTGTAGGAAATAAAATTTAGGATTAGTGTCAAATAGAGAAGAAAAACTTTTCCAGTGTCAAAGAAGGAACACGATTTTAAGACAGTGTCAAATAAGGAATTTTCTCTTGCTTCAAAGTATTGACCTCCATAGTCAGTGCGGCAGAGGTCAGCAGCACAACCTGCAACCCCATATTGACATATTTCATAACTCCTGCGTATATCTTTTTAGATCCTCAGTCCGACTTTTCTTTCCGAATACCGAACCGAGCATCAGGGGCTACTGTCTATGCGGTACTATTCTACATATATCAAAATTGTTACCTCAAAGCCTGTTAGAAGGCTGCTGCAGGCTTCGGTCAGCCCGCTCTTGGCGAGCTAAACCTTCTGAATCACCGCACTCATGAAAGTGCGGTGTTCCTCTTTGATGGAGGCACCGTTGAGCGCCTCCAGCAAGCTATCCGGCGCCTCCGGTTGGACGGAGGCCGCTGGCGTCGCGGTCTTGCCCTTCTTACGAAGGGGCCGCCCGACGGACTCCGGAGCCACTTCAGGTTCCGGTGCGGAGTCCGGCGCAAAGTCCGGGAGGTTGCCCTGCGGCACCTCCGGGGCCTCCCCCTCCTGGCGGGTCCCTTCCCGGGATCCCACCTCGGCATCGTCCGCATCACGGGGGGTGCAGGCGGTCGGAAGGGAATCCATATCCGACGCACCCAAGGACCCACTCGACGAAGCAGGAAAATCATCCTTGGGCGGACTGCAGGGTTGTATGCGGCATTAGAAAGACACTATGTGGCGAAAAGAAAAACCATGAAGTTATTCAGGAGTCCGGATACTTACGATCTCGCCAGGGGCTTGGGCCTTGGAGGCCAATCCTCGTCGTCATCACTGGCGTTGGTGGAGCAGTCCGGGGGAAGAGTCTTTCCCTTCTTGGGCCCTTCGGCCCCCTTGTTGGGGAAGCCTTTCTTTTCTTCCCTCCCACCGCTGGGGGAGAGGCCTTCTTCTTCTCCTCCTCCCCTTTGTGGGAGGAGTCTGCCTCGGAGTCATCATTCGATGACACCTGAAAACGGGAACTCTTCCGAGTGCCCGTGGCCTTCTTCTTGGCCTTCTTCTCTGGCACCACGTGGGGTGCCGGAGCCAGCAGCCCCGTTAAGCGGGCGTCCGCTGGGTCCTCTGGCAATGGGGCCGGACAGATAGTCTGTTCAGCCTTCTTCAGCCAGTCCTGTCAGAGGAGAGGGAGCTTAGATCCCGCATAGAGTCAAACTATGGAAAACAAGTGTCCCGTAAAGGGCAAAATCGCTTACCTCACTCGCCGGACGCTGCGAGCTGAATCCGCGATCTTCGGTAGCGGATGCAGGGGCCTCGGCACCTTTAAACAGCACCCTCCAAACATCTTCGTACATAGTGTCGAAGAGCCCGCTCAAAGTCTGGTGTTGCGCCGAATCGAACTCCCACATACTGAAGCCCCGTCATTGGCACGGGAGAATCCGCCGGATAAGCATGACCTGGACTATGTTGACAAGCTTGAGCTTCTTGTTCACTAGCTTTTTGATGCAGGCTTGGAGTTCGGTCAGCTCCTCCGAATCACCCCATGTCCGGCCGCTCTCTTTCCAAGAGGTGAGCCGTATGGGGATGCCAGATCTGAATTCGGGGGCCGCTGCCCATTCAGGGTCACGCGGCTCGGTGATATAGAACCACCCCGATTGCCACCCCTTAATGGTTTCCACGAAAGTGCCCTCAAGCCAAGTAATGTTGGGCATCTTGCCCACCATGGCGCCTCCGCACTCCGCTTGGCTGCCCTTTACCACCTTCGGCTTGATACTGAAGGTCTTGAGCCACAAGCCGAAGTGGGGCTGGATGCAGAGGAAAGCCTCACACACGACGATAAATGCCGAGATATTGAGGATAAAATTCGGGGCCAGATCATGGAAATCCAGGCCGTAGTAGAACATGAGCCCCCGGACAAAGGGATGGAGTGGGAAGCCCAGTCCGCGGAGGAAGTGGGGAAGAAACACTACCCTCTCGTGGGGTCTGGGGGTGGGGATGAGCTCTCCCTCGTCGGGGAGCCGGTGCGCGATGTCGCTGGACAGATATCCGGCGTTGCGCAGCTTCTGTATGTGCCCCTCCGTAATGGAGGAGGCCATCCACTTGCCTCCCGCTCTGGACATAGTTGGAGAAGGTTGAGGTGAGATGTGCGGACTTGGGCGCTGGAGCTCGAGTTCGCGAAGATGGATAAGCCAAGGAGGAAGAAGGTGCAGGTAAAAGGGTTGGATCTTTATCCCCTTATATGGGCGGACGGAAACATGCGTCCCCACCGGCCTGATAAAACTCGCTTATCTCCCAAGCGCCGCAATCAATGGCGCGGTTGGGTTACCCACGTCCGTATTGATGGGAATCCCGTAATAAGGGGAACATGATCTCTGCTTCGACAAGACGTGCCAAGGAAACCGCTTTGCTAAACACGCTGAGGTGGTACAATAAAAATGATTCGAGTAAAGGCTTGTTAGTGGTGTGACGTCACGCCAGCAAATACGTCAGCAGATTGAACTTGTGTAAATATTATTCTCTCTATGGTGGTATGTGGAATTTATTTTGCAGAGCCGGACACTATCCTGGTGTTCACAATCTTCTATAAATTATTCGGAGAAGGAACCCGCCTTGCAATGCCGAAGACAACATGCGCGCCGGACTCATCGTCATTGAAGCCTGGTTCAGGGGCTACTGGGGGAATCCTGGACTAAGGGGTGTCCGGATAGCCGAACTATCATCATCGGCCGGACTCCAAGACTATGAAGATACAAGATTGAAGACTTCGTCCCGTGTTCGGATGGGACTTTCCTTGGCGTGGAAGGCAAGCTTGGCAATACGGATATGTAGATTTCCTACCATTGTAACCGACTCTGTGTAACCCTAGCCCTCTCCGGTGTCTATATAAACCGGATGGCTTTAGTCCGTAGGACGAACAACAATCATACCATAGGCTAGCTTCTAGGGTTTAGCCTCCTTGATCTCATGGTAGATCTACTCTTGTAATACCCACATCATCAATATCAATCAAGCATGACTTAGGGTTTTATCTCCATCAAGAGGGCCCGAACCTGGGTAAAACATCGTGTCCCTTGTCTCCTGTTACCATCCGCCTAGACGCACAGTTCAGGACCCCCTACCCGAGATCCGCCGGTTTTGACACCGACAGCTGTGCTGTACATGTGCGCAGGTATCTAAGGATCCGGGAGCCGACCAGTCTGTTGAAGTTGCCGAACTAAGGAGGCAGATCGGATCAATCGATGTCGATATCACACTGGTGAGCAAGAGGCTGGAAGAGTCATAGGGTATGTGCTTTGCTTCCCTTATTATGTTTATATAGGAAAATGCGAGAGGGGCATAATATTAATGCAATGTGTTTGCACTGCAGATGGTGTTGCTGCCGTGGAGGCCCTGAGGGCAGAACTTGCTCACGCCAAGAAACAAGCTCGGGCTAGCAATGCAGCTGCCCTAAAGGCAACCGAAGAATTGAGAGCCGAACAGGCTGCTCATCGCCGAAGCGAGGAAAAGATAGCCGAAATTGCTGTGGAGTTGAAAAATGCCGCTGACCGGTATGTACTCCTTGAAAAGGAGTATAAGGCTAGTTCGGCCGAGCTGGACAAGGCACTTAACGCCACCAAAGAGATACGGACTGAGATCCGGGGAATGCGGGAGGAGTTCCAATAGGCTGACAAAATCTTGGCTGGGGGCTCCTACTTACTGCGGACGAAGTTTCTGGATCCGAAGTGTGCTCCCCTGGCTGGACGCTGGAGTCCTGCGGACGCATATGCGGACTTGGTGAATAGTACAGCTGACGCTGCCAAGTTCTTCGAGGATCAAGGTGATAAGGAAGTAGAGAAGCTTTTCTGGTCGCAATTCAATGCTCCCACTCGCCCGCTGCCGTTAATTGAGAAGGTGGTTGCTATGTCGGAGCTTCATAGGCTGTCCGTGCTTGCAATGCGGTCTGTAATAGACCATCTTTGGCCGAAGGGACCTAAGCCGGACAGTTATTTTGGTTTGGTGCAACAATTCCTTGGGGTCGTGTCTCGGATCGACGTCATGAGGAGGTCGGCATGCATAGAGGGTGCACGAATGGCTCTTGCCCACATTAAAGCCTATTGGATTGATATGGAGGCCAACAATATAGCGACCCAGGATCCGGCGGGAGGCCAATATCCGGCTGAGCACTACTTGGCGCAGGTCACAGAAGGTGCCCGCCTAATAGAGGCGCAGTGCTCGAAGAATGTTTTGTTTGAGTGATAAGTCGAATCATTGTAAAAATAATGTTTATTTTGATTATGAGGCCATATTTATACTTTTGCCCGGAAGTATGATTGTGTCCCCTTTGTGGTCGTTTTTTATATAAATATGAGGAATCTGAAAGTTAGCAGTCGTTGGCTTCAGCCCCCAGGCATACAATGTGGGGGTGTTCGCGAAAAATATGCTTAATCACACTTGATCCAATGTCTTGGTCCATTAAGGAGGTGATCGCACGTCGAACTAGGCAACCGGACTATATAGTTGTAACACTTTCGCTTAACCATGGGGGTCTAACGGTGGGGCTACTATGTAGCCCCTGGTACGTTCGCGTGCATCCGAATACGAGCGCGCATGTACATGGCCGGAAAAGGGCCCTTCATTAATGCGGAGGAATCCTAAAGATTCTGGTGAGTCTTCGAGTGGTTGAACAGTCTCTCGCTGTATCATGACGGTCAGTTTTCGGCTTTCTCTACTGAGGTGCTCATCCGGACTAACCAGGCAACAATCATAGTAGTTCTCCTTTGGCCGCCTTAGCCGATAATAACGGAACATAAGGCGGCAAACCCAGGAGCCGAGCAAACCCAACATTTGACCAAAGACATGATTCGGAGCTGAGGCATATAAGGCCAAACTCATGACGCCGAACACTCCGAAGGTATTCGGTCTTTGTAAAAGAAAATAGGCTGACGAGAGCCTATTATAAGCCCTAAATTTCCAGGTACGTGCGATTTAATATGTCGTGGCGAAATGCCAATAACGGCAGTATCCTCTGTGGGTATGGAACCCATAGGATGGTCAAACAACAAGAGGCAAAACAAAAGGTTTACACACGGGCTTAATCTCAAAAGAAACCTGTTGAACGGGGCCCTGCTGCACGTCTGCGCCTTTGTCTCCGTTGTGCCGTATCCTGGAAGGGTATCGCACGAACGTTGCCTGTGGAAAAAAGAAAACTCGTTGGAGAATACAACCTAAATATGCGATTGATAATAAAAGTGTAAGGTGTTGGCCTACCAGTAAGGTTGAGCCAGACGTGGGGCTGTGTTAAATATGTACAGCCCCTGGTATCCGCTATGGGATTAAATATACGGTGCCCTGGTTCAATTTTATCTGGGCTACCGGACTCGTCTAACCGTGTTCGTGGTCGTAATGACCAGTCATGTTTTTTGATATTGGAGGCCGCTTACAGTCCGGCCGCCAGGGCCGTCGCGTGTTCCTCTGCGCGTGAAGATCGCTCTGTGATTCCGCTAACGGTAATGACGCCACGGGGACCGGGCATCTTGAGTGTAAGGTAGCCATAGTGCGGCAATGCATTGAAGCGGGCGAAGGCCGTTCTTCCAAGCAGTGCATGGTAGCCGCTTTGGAAGGGTGCAATGGTGAAGAGTAGTCAGTAGCCGTTCTGTTGCGGTTGTGGAGCGGTACGTCTGGTCTCCTGGTCGTATTATTCTTTGGTGGAATGGCCTCGTCGTCGAATTCAGGCAGTAGCTTGCGTTTTGGGTAGCTCTTTGTATGGCGATCGTCGCCATATCGTTCTTCGGTGTCTAGCACTTTATTCCATCTGCAGTTGAGCGTTTCCTGTGCGGCTTTGAGCCGTTGCTTCTGCTTCTTTAGACTTCTCGCTGTGGCCATAAGCTTTCTACGGAGGTTGTCTCGTTCCACGCGTTCTTCCGGAATGATGAATGCATCATCGTCTGGACTGTGTTCCTGTCCTGGGATGGTTTGATGAGCTCGCCCCTCTAGATCATTGTGATCGAGTATCTGCTCCGAACTCAGTTCGGCGTGACCTGGCTCGTCCTGCTCTATCGCTGGGTCCATGTGGTCGTTATTGCCTTCGGGGTTTACTAGTATGTCGACCCTTCTTGCGCTCTTGTCGCTATTTTTGCTGTTGCTGGACTTTGAGCGGTGTCCTCGCCGCCGTTTTGGCTTTTGCCCGGGTGTTTTATCTTCCGGATTATCGCCGTCGTCCTTCTTGGGCGTATCCACCATGTATATATCGTGTGACAAGGTAGTAGTCCCGCGCCCCAGAGATTCTGAAGCTTCTCCTGCATCGTCGTCCATACCGTCGATGTCTTCGGAGTCGAAGTCAAGAACGTCGGTTAAATCATCGATCGTGGCAATGAAGTGGGTGGTGGGTGGGCAACGAATTCCTTCCTCGCCTGCTTCCCACTCAAGCCGTACATAGTTCGGCCCAGAGCCTACTGACAAAGAGAGAGACTTTAATGAGTTCAGCATGTCACCAAAGGGCGAGTGCTGAAAGATGTCCGCAGCGGTAAACTCCATTACTAGAGCCCGTCCTGGTTCAGCTGACTCGAGGGGGTGCGGACCGGAACCAACAACCGGATATGAGTCTGGGGGGCCGGGGTTACTGGCCTCCACAGAGGTGAGACTTGTGTTCGGCTCCACCGCCGATGAGTATGCGGCCTGCGGGGCAGGGTCCACCCCTCCATCCTTGGGCAACGCAACCTGCTCCGGATTTAGATCTAGGGCTATTGCAGGGGTGATGTCCCGAGCATTGTCTAACAGCGGGTCTAGGTCATGCTCGTCGTGACTGTCTGGCGCTCCTGGCACAAGGCCGAATCCATCGAAGATCAGGTCTCCGCGAATATCCGCCATGTAGTTCAAGTTTCCGAACCTGATCTGGTGGCCAGGGGCGTAGCTGTCGATCTGCTCCAGATGACCAAGCGAATTGGCCCGCAGTGCGAAGCCGCCGAACACAAAGATTTGTCCGGGGAGAAAGTCTCGCCCTGGACCGTGTTGTTGGCGATTGAAGACGCCATCAAGCCTCGAAGCGATGACACAGAGGAACTCTCAATGAAAGCACCAATGTCGGTGTCAAAACCGGCGGATCTCGGGTAGGGGGTCCCGATCTGTGCGTCTTAGGCTGATGGTAACAGGAAGCAAGGGACACAATGTTTACCCAGGTTCAGGCCCTCTCGATGGAGGTAAAACCCTACTTCCTGCTTAATTAATATTGAAGATATGAGTACTACAAGAGTAGATCTACCACGAGATCGTAGAGGCTAAACCCTAGGAGCTAGCCTATGATGGTATGATTGTAATTGTGATCGGCCTTCTAAGGACCATCCTCTCCGGTTTATATAGACACCGGAGAGGGCTAGGGTTTACATGGAGTCGGTTACAAGGAAGGAAATATAATATCCGGATCTCCAAGCTTGTCTTCCACGCAAAGGAGAGTCCCATCCGGACACGGGCCGAAGTCTTGTGTCTTGTATCTTCACGCTTCAATAGTCCGGATGATGTATATAGTCCGGCTGTCCGGATACCCGCTAATCCAGGACTCCCTCAGTCACCCACGAAGGACTTGCCTCACTCGGGTAGATCTTCATGAATTAGGCGATCTCCTTGCCCTTACAAACTCCTTGGTTCAACTCCACAATCTTGACGGAGGCTCCCAAGTGATACCTAGCCAATCTAGGAGACACCACTCTCCAAGAGGTAACAAATCATGTGTTGATGATGAACTCCTTGCTCTTGTGCTTCAAATGATAGTCTCCCAAACACTCAACTCTCTCACACAGGATTTGGATTTGGTGGAAAGAAGATTTGAGTGGAAAGCAACTTGGGGAAGGCTAGAGATCAAGATTTATGTGGTAGGAATGGAATATCTTGACCTTAACACAAGTGTAGGTGGTTCTCTCTCAGAAAATGTATGTTGGAAGTGTAGGCATGTTCTGATGGCTCTCTCCACGAATGAAGAGTGGGTGGAGGGGGTATATATAGCCTCCACACAAAATCTAACCGTTACACACAATTTACCAAACTTGGTGGGACCGAATCGTGAAACTCGGTCAGACTGATTTAGTTCAGAATGTGACCGTTAGGCATTTTGGTGGGACCGACATGTCAACTTGGTGGGACCAATGTGCTAGGGTTAGGGTAAAGCCTCAACTCGGTTTGACCGATTACACAAACTCGGTGGGACCAATTTGGGTAATAAGCAAAACAAAGAGTTGGCCAGGCAAACTCAATGGGACCGATTGCATACCTCGGTTGGACCGAAACGTTACGAAAGGGAAATAGAGAGTTTGCACTGCAATCTCGGTGGGACCGATCGCTCATCTCGGTTTAACCGAAACGTTACGAAGGGAAACAGAGAGATTACAATCCCATCTCGGTGAGACCGAGATCCCTATTAGTGAGACCGAAAAGACTAGGGTTTTTGGGAGTGGCTATGTCAATTGAACTCGGTGGCGCCGGATAGAAAGATTCGGTGGGGCCGAGTTAGACTTTTGGTTTGGGACATATGTGGATGTGAGAAAGTGGTTGAGGGCTTTGGAGCATATATCACTAAGCACTTTGAGCAAGCAAGCCATTAAGCAACACCTCATGCCCTCTTAATAGTATTGGCTTTCCTATGGACTCAATGTGATCTTGGATCACTAAAAGTAAAATGTAGAGTCTTGTGCTTTGAGCTTGAGCCAATCCTTTGTCCTTAGCATCTTGAAGGGGTTCCACATCCTCTATTCCATGCCACTCCATTGTTGAACTTATCTGAAACATACTAGGTAAGAGTATTAGTCCAACAAGAGATATGTTAACATTAATTACCAAAATCACCCAGGGAGCACTTGTGCTTTCAGACTCCTAGTCCTAGTCGCCCCCTCCCCTTTCCTTTCCAACAAAGGGGGGAGAGGGAAATGGATGGAGAGAGGGAGAAGGAAAGGGGGTCGCGCGCCCTCCCCCTTGTCTAATTCGGACTCCATGGGGGGGCACCTCTTGTGGCATGCCTCCTCCTCTCCTCTATGGCCCAATAAGGCCCATTACTTTCTCGGGGGGGCCCTCGGTACTCCAAAAAATATCCGAACCTCTCCGGAACCATTCCGGTGTCTGAATATAACCTTCAAATATATTAATATTTACCTCTCGACCATTTCGAGACTCCTCGTCATGTCCGTGATCTCATCCGGACTCCGAACAACCTTCGGTCACCAAAACACATAACTCATATAATACATATCATCATCAAACATTAATCGTGCGGACCCAACGCGCTCGAGAACTATGTAGACATGACCGAGACACCTCTCTGGTCAATGACTAATAGAGGAACCTGGATGCTCATATCGGTTCCCACATATTCTATGAAGATCTTTATCGATCGAACCGCAGTGCCAACATACGTTATTCCCTTTGTTATCAGTATCTTACTTGCCATTCGATCGTCGGTATCTTCATACCTAGTTCAATCTCGTTAATGGCAAGTCTCTTTACTCGTTCTGTAGTGCATCATACTCATTAGTCACATTGCTTGCAAGGCTTCATATGATGTACATTACCGAGAGGGCTCAGAGATACCTCTCCGATACTCGGAGTGAAAAATCCTAATCTCAATCTATGCCAACCCAACAGACACCTTTGGAGGTACCTGTAGAGCATCTTTATAATCACCCAGTTACATTGTGACGTTTGATAGCACAAAAGGCATTCCTCCGATGTCCGGGAGTTGCATAATCTCATAGTCAGAGGAATATATATTTGACACGAACAAAGCAGTAGCAATAAAACTGAACAATCATTATGCTAAGCTAACGGATGGGTCTTGTCCATCACATCATTCCACTAATGATGTGATCCCATTTATCAAATGACAACTCATGTCCATGGCTAGGAAACTTAACCATCTTTGATCAACGAGCTAGTCTAGTAGAGACATACTAGGGACACGGTGTTTTGTCTATGTATTCACACATGTATCAAGTCACCGATTAATACAATTCTAGCATGAATAATAAACATTTATCATGAATAAGGAAAATTAAAATAACAACTTTATTATTGCCTCTAGGGCATATTTCCTTCAGTCTCCCACTTGCACTAGAGTCAGTAATCTAGATTACATTGTAATGAATCTAACATCCATGGAGTCTTGGTGTTGATCATGTTTTGCTCGTGGAAGAGGCCTAGTCAATGGGACTGCAACATGCGGATCCGTATGTATTTTGAAAATATCTATGTCTCCCTCCTTGACCAACTCTCGGATGGAGTTGGAGCGTCTCTTGATGTGTTTGGTCTTTTTGTGAAATCTGGATTCCTTCGCCAAGGCAATTGCTCCAGTATTGTGACAAAATATTTTCATTGGACCCGATGCACTAGGTATTACACCTAGATCGGATATGAACTCCTTCATCCAGACTCCTTCATTTGCTGCTTCTGAAGCAGCTATGTACTCCGCTTCACTCGTAGATCCCACCATGATGCTCTTCTTGGAACTGCATCAACTCACAGCTCCACCATTCAACAAAAATACATATCCAGATTGTGACTTAGAGTCATCCAGATCAGTGTCAAAGCTAGCATCGACATAACCACTTACGACAAGCTCTTTGTCACCTCCATAAACGAGAAACATATCCCTAATCATTGTCAAGTACTTTAGGATGTTCTTGGCCGTTGTCCAGTGATCCACTCCTGGATTACTTTGGTACCTCCCTACTAAACTTATAGCAAGGCACACATCAGGTTTGGTATGCAGCATAGCATACATGATAGAACATATGGCTGAGGCATAGGGAATGACTTTCATTTTCTCTCTATCTTCTGCAGTGGTCGGACATTGAGTCTGACTCAACTTCACACCTTTTAACACATGCAAGAACCCTTTCTTTGACTGATCCATTTTGAACTTCTTCAAAACTTTATCGAGGTATGCGCTTTGTGAAAGTCCTATAAAGCGTCTTGATCTATCTCTATAGATCTTGATGCCTAATATATAAGCAGCTTCACCGAGGACTTTCATTGAAAAACTCTTGTTCAAGTATCCTTTTATGCTATTCAGAAATTCTACATCATTTCCAATCAACAATATGTCATGCGCATATAATATTAGATATGCTATAGAGCTCCCACTCACTTTCTTGTAAATACAGGCTTCTCCAAAAGTCTGTATAAAACCATATGCTTTGATCACCTCATCAAAGCGTATATTCCAACTCCGAGATGCTTGCACCAGTCCATAAATGGATCGCTGGAGCTTGCACACTTTGTTAGCACCTTTAGGATCGACAAAACCTTCTGGTTGCACCATATACAACTTTTCTTTAAGAAATCCATTAAGGAATGCAGTTTTGACGTCCATTTGCCATATTTCATAATCATAAAATGCGGCAATTGCTAACATGATCCAAACAGACTTAAGCATTGCTACGGGTGAGAAAGTCTCATCATAGTCAACCCCTTGAACTTGTCGAAAACCTTTTGCGACAAGTCGAGCTTTATAGACAGTAACATTACCATCAGCGTCAGTCTTCTTCTTGAAGATCCATTTATTCTCTATGGGTCACCGATCATTGGGCAGATCCACCAAAGTCCATACTCTGTTCTCATACATGGATCATATCTCAAATTTCATGGCCTCAAGTCATTTATCGGAATCTGGGCTCATCATAGCTTCTTCATAGTTCATAGGTTCGTCATGGTCAAGTAACATGACATCCAGAACAAGATTTACTGTACCACTCTAGTGCGGATCGTGCTCTGCCAGACCTACGAGGTTCTGTAGCAACTTGATATGTAGTTTCATTATCTTTATCATTAGCTTCCTCTCTAGTTGGTGTAGGCATCACGGGAAACGATTTCTCAGATGAGCTACTTTCCAAATTGAGAGCAGGTACAATTACCTCATCAAGTTCTACTTTCCTCCCAGTCACTTCTTTCGAGAGAAACTCCTTGTCTAGAAAGGTTCCATTCTTAGCAACAAAAATCTTGCCTTCGGACTTGTGGTAGAAGGTGTACCTAATTGTTTCCTTAGGGTATCCTATGAAGACACATTTCTCCGATTTGGGTTCGAGCTTATCGGGCTGAAGCCTTTTGACATAAGCATCGCATCCCCAAACTTTAAGAAACACAGCTTATGTTTGTTGCCAAACCACAGTTCATACGGTGTCGTCTCAATGGATTTTGATGGTGCCCTGTTTAAAGTGAATGCAGTTGTCTCTAATGCATAACCCCAAATCGATAGTGGTAAATCGGTAAGAGACATCATAGATCGCACCATATCTAATAAAGTGCGGTTACAATGTTCGGACACACCATTACGCTGTGGTGTTCGAGGTGGCGTGAGCTTTGAATCCATTCCACATTGTTTTAGATGAAGGTCAAACTCGTAACTCAAATATTCTCCTCCACAATCAGATCGTAGAAACTTTATTTTCTTGTTACGATGATTCTCCACTTCACTCTGAAATTCTTTGAACTTTTCAAATGTTTCAGACTTTTTTTTCATTAAGTAGATATGCCCATATCTGCTTAAATCATCTGTGAAGGTCGGAAAATAATGATACCCGCCACGAGCATCAACACTCGTTCGACCGCATACATCGGTATGTATTATTTCCAATAAGTCACTAGCTTGTTCCATTGTTCTGGAGAATGGAGTTTTAATCATCTTGCCCATAAGGCACGGTTCGCAAGTATCAAATGATTCATAATCAAGTGATTCCTAAAGTCCATTTTTATGGAGTTTCTTCATGCGCTTTATACCGATATGACCCAAACGGCAGTGCCACAAATAAGTTGCACTATCATTATCAACTTTGCATCTTTTGGCATCAATATTATGAATATGTGTATCATCACGATCAAGATTCAACAGAAATAGACCACTCTTAAAAGGTGCATGACCATAAAAGATATTACTCATATAAATAGAACAACCATTATTCTCTGATTTAAATGAATAACCATCTTGCACTAAACAAGATCCGGATATAATGTTCATGCTCAACACTCGCACCAAATAACAATTATTCAGGTCTAAAACTAATCCCGAAGGTAGATGTAGAGGTAGTGTGCCGATGGCGATCACATCGACCTTGGAACCATTTCCGACGCGCATCGTCACCTCATCCTTAGCCAATATTCGTTTATACCATAGTGCCTTCTTCAAGTTACAAATATGAGCAACCGAACTGGTATCAAATACCCAGACACTACTACGAGAGTTAGTAAGGTACACATCAATAACATGTATATCAAATATACCTTTGCTCACTTTGCCATCCTTCTTATCCTCCAAATACTTGGGGCAGTTCCGCTTCTAGTGACCAGTCCCTTTGCAGTAGAAGCACTCAGTTTCAGGCTTGGGTCCAACTTTGGGTTTCTTCCCGGTAGTGACAACTTGCTTGTCATTGAAAGTGCGTTATATCGACTAGAGGGGGGGGGGGTAAATAGGCAATTTTTAGGAATTCTTCACTAAGGAATTTGCTGGTGAGGAAATTCCTAAATGAAGAACTACTTGCAGCGGAATGAGTACTCAGAAAGGAACATAACATAACACATGCATAGTCATCATGATGAAATGAAGACAAGCACAGAGTACAGAAAGCGTAAACACAGGATAACACAAGGAAGACGACGATCAGACTGAAGAAATAGAACTGAGGAAATTTAGGAAGTCTTTAGTCAAAGTCTTCAAACAGATATGAACAGGCACACAACAACATACATGAGGAATTTAAAGAGTTGAGGAAATAGAACCAGTAAGCTCGGTGAAGACAATGATTTGGTAGACCAGTTCCAACTGATGTCTCAGTTGTACATCTGGTTGGAGCAGCTGCGTATTTAAACTCGAGGACACCCAGTCCCGGACACACAGTCCTCACCATATTAATCTTGAGCTAAGGTCACACAGACCTCGCCCAATCACTCGTGGTAAGTCTTCAGGTGACTTCTGAACCTTCACAAACTCGGTCACTCGGCGATCCACAATTCCTCTTGGATGCTTTAGACCTTGACACCTAACCGTCTGGAAGAAGCATAGTCTTCAAAGGAAACAAGCATTGGATCCACGCAGGATCAATCTCTTCAGTGATGCTCAATCACTTGGGGTTTTGTAGGTTTGGGTTTGGGTTTTCCTCACTTGATGTTTTTCGCTCAAAGTCCTCGGAGGATGGGTTGCTCTCAAATGACAAGTGTCAATTTCTCTTGGAGCAGCCAACCAGCTAGTGGTTGAAGGGGGCGGCTATTTATAGCCTAGGGAGCAGCCCGACATGATAAGACATAAATGCCCTTGTCTGATATGACCGTTAGGTGGGTAGATATTTAGGGACAGCTGGCGCGTAGCACAGCAACAGTCGGAATATTTGAGGTTCGAATTCCTCGGGGCTATCATGTTCCTCACTTGGTAGGCAATCCGCACTGGCAAATTCCTAACTCTTCAGTCAGAACAAATTCCTCAGAGACCAGAAGAACTTCGTCTCTGTCACTGAAGAATATGGCTGAACTATACGAGATTTCCAATGGCTTCACTCGAAGGGATTGGTAGGTGTACGATTTGAGTTGACCATCACATGGAAATTTTTCCTTAGTATTTCCTCGACCCCCTTTAACAGTACGGTGTTTCCTATGACTCAAGAAAGAGAAAATGAAACTATGAAAACAAAAGTCTTCACGCTTCATGTTCCTCGGATGAATACCAAGTCTTCAAGGTCACACCAATTTCTTCACTTTCAAAGTCTTCAGAAAGTCTTCAGAAATCCAAAGTCTTCAGTTGAAGGACTTCATTTTTAGGGGTCGACTTTCTCTGTAAATATCAAACTCCTCATAGACTTATAGACCTGTGTACACTCACAAACGCATCAGTCTCTTAACCTATAAGTCTTCAATACACCAAAATCACTAAGGGGCACTAGATGCACATACAATCTCCCCCTTTTTGGTGATTGATGACAACATAGGTTAAGTTTTCAACGGGAATAAACATGTGAAGTGTAAATACTGATATTGAGGAATTTGATTACAAGATATAGAAGAACTCTCCCTGAAGATGTGCATAGTGAGGTATTTGCTTTTGAAGCAATGCACACTTGAAGAGTATAATCATGGAGATCTCCCCCTATATCTTGTAACTCATACACGCATGATGCATGATGAAATATGGTGACTGATGTGATTCAGCATGCGTGTATTAACATTAATGAGGAATAAGCATGCAGAAGAACACAGCAAAAGTATCAAGCCACCATAGAGTTTAAGCTTACAACTCGATCCAGCAAAGTCATCAGAAGAACGAGAGTTGTAACTTAGCAAAAAATGCCCATATATAGACCCTCTTGAAGACTAACTCAAATTTCTCCCCTTTTGTCATCAAATGACCAAAAGGGTTGAAACTGAGGACTAACGCCCCTAAAGAATATCATGATGATGGAGGAGCACCAGCGTGGTCAGGGTCTTGAGTCGCTGTAGGGCCTGCTGCAGTGTCGTCCAAGTCTTCATTCTCGTCCGTGGCACGTGATGAACAATAAGAGCTGGCCACCAAGGAAGGAACCTTGACCTTCTTGAATTTCTTCGGTGGAGGTGCAGACCAGTCAAAGTCTTCCTTGAAGCCCATTTGCTTCAGATCTTCTTCACCATATAGATGTGACATAATGGCCCAGGTGCGATCAAACACTTCATGGAGGTAGTAGTGGTTTTTCTTCACTGCATTATGTGTAGAAGTCATGTTGTGAAGAATAGAGCCAAACTGACGCTTAACCCATTTGTGATTCCGATCGACCTTCTGGTGAAGACTTACGAGCAGTTCACGGTCAGTCATCACACGTGGAGCAGCGGCTTGAGGACTTGACTTTGGAGCATTGGCAGCAGAATCATGTGTGGCAGAGTCATCATTGGTGGAATAAGATGCAGCTTTGCAGAACTAACCATCCAATGGACGAATGCCTTCATCGATCACAGCTGGTGACTTGCCCTTCTCATCGGATGAGGAAATTGTCCGCTTGAGGACTTCAATTGGGGGCAAGTAGCTGCCATGGTTAAGTGTATCAACCTTGTAGTTGAGTGAAGACCTTGATCTGAGGAATCTCATGATCCATGGTGCATAAGGCTTCAGCTCAAACGGTGAAAGGGCAACATTTGCAAGAGTCCTCATGAAGAAATCATGGTAATTGATAGGAATCCCATGCATGATGTTGAAGAGCATATTCTTCATCATCCCCACAATTTCTTCATCTGAAGAATCATGTCCTTTGATTGGGCTAATAGTCTTCGTCAGAATGCGATATATAGTCCTTGGAGCATACAACAAATTCTTCACGAGGAATTTGGTCCCTTGGGGTTGTCCAGGCTTCAGCGGCTTCATGAGCACTTGCATATAATGATCAGTAAGTTCAGGTTCATCATACAGACAGCGAGCGCCTTCTGGTGGAGGACTAATTGGCAGGGCACGAAGCAATTCAGTAGCAGGTGCCTTGTAATGAGTGTTTTCTGTCATCCAGTCCAACACCCATGAGTTAACGTCAGCAGCATCGCCTATGATATGCAAAGTTGCGTAGAACTGAAGAATAAGCTCTTCATTCCAATCAACGATGTCAGTGCAGAAATTCGGCAAGCCTGCATCGTGAAGCATACTGAGAACCGGCGTGAAGCATGGCATAGATTCCATGTCCACGTGAGGAATGTGCTCATGATCGAAGACTTTGTCCTTGTCAAAAAGGACTGAGGAATAGAAGTTTGCCTGGCCAACTATCCAGAAACGCTTCCTTCTAAGACGAGCATTGTCATAGGGGTTGAATTCCGTGAAGAATACGTGCTCGCCGAAGAAATCATCAGCCTTGAATTTTGGCTTCTAGGAGAAGGGATTCTTGGGCTTGGGCTAAGGAGTGTCAGTGATTTGCAGTATCACCTCAGGAATCGCAATCTCAGGTTCCTCATGCTGAGGAATTTCAGTTTCTTCTGCATCTGCAGCCTGAGTCATCACTTCTTCATTTACAGTTTCATCAGCATAGTGGCTGGAATATCTTCATGAACAGACGGGGTTGCACGTGGTTCATCAGATCCCACTTGTACTTCAGTAGTGGCTGGGGACTGAGGAACAGCTTGGAGAGGAGTGAACATTGGTGAGTTTGGATGTTGACTGTCCCAAAATTCATCATTGAGCACAGGAGTGGTACATCCAATGTCCACATCCTCATCTTCAATTTCTTCAACACCAGCCTCTTCAGCAGTGAACTAAGGCGCGGGTGAGGAAATGACAGGGGTTGAAGGGATCTCATCCACTTCAATTTCTTTGTCCAACTGCTCTGTTGAAGCAGCAGATGGAATTTCTTCATCAGATTCCTCGGGAATCTCATATTCTTCACCATAAGGAACAAGGTCCTTTGATGGCATTGATGAGACAGGAACGACATCAATTGGATTGTCAATTGAACTGATCAGCGTCTTCATCTTCTTCGGAGCTGAAGAATTTGAAGTAGTTGATGCCTTCCTTTACTTCATTGCTGCATGTTCTGCAGCCTTGGTCTTCTTCACATCAAGACCAGATGGAAGGATAGGAGTTGGTGTAGGCGTAGGAGGTGCATTTTCTTCAGGCACAACTGTTGCAATTGCCCTGTCTTGTTCACTTTCCTCAGGCGCATCACTAGTGGATGCCCTGGCAATATCATCAGTGGCTGGAATGGAGTCATCAGCCCTGGTACACTCATTTTCTTCAGCAGCCATACTGACATCAGCGGTGCTGGCATGTTCTTTAGTGGACTGAGCAGATTCTTCAGCCTGAGGAATTTTAACATGCACTGGTGCAGAGGCATTTGAAGAAAAAGTCTTCGTCAGATTGACGAAACGTACTTTTGCTCCCTTCCAATTAGCATGATACTGAATGAAATCATCACTCAGTTGCTTGATTTCAGCTTGTACAACAATGAGTTGTTCGGGGGTAAGAGTGAGGACATTGTCCTTGAGGTAGCACTGTTTCTTGTATTGCGCTTTCTTCAACCTTCGTCCGTCTTCATATTTCCATTTCTCTTCCTTAATGAAGTGAATGAGAACATGGTTTTGACCAGGGGTGAGGTTCATCTCCGGCAAAGGTGTAGCTGGGTCCTTGTGCCATAAGTCGATGAAATCGAGGATCAACTTGGGATCCAAAAGTAGTGGCAAATTGCTGCCTTTGGCTCTAGCGGCCCTTGCTTGCCTGTCTCTGATGATTTCAGCAAGTTCATCATCATTCGCTTCATCATCATCAGAGGGCACTTGGAAAGCTACCTGCTTCTTGTGAGGACTTGGTCGAATACCTCATCCAGTAGCGGCATTTTTCTTCAGCGGTGAGGGACCAGCTGACGAAGGTCGAGCAGCTAAGGAGCTTGCAGATGCTCCTGAGGCAATAGAGAAGCCTTGAGTCCTTTGGCACGTGGCAAGATGCATAGGTGTTGAAGATTTAGTTGGAGTAGCCGAAGACTTTGTCAGAGGAGGAGGAACAGACTGAGGAATTGGCCGTGAGGGCTTTGAAGATGTTGGCCGTGAGGGCATTGCTGAGGAGCTTGGCCGTGAGGGCATTGAAGGAGAATCACTGGATTTGTGGGCAGGCTTATTTGGCATAGCCTTCTTGGGCTTACTACCAGATGCCTCAGCAACGTTAGCAGCAGCAGCAGAATCTTCATTGAATTTCCTCACTGCCTCTTTTGCTTGCTTGGCGAGTTTGGCCTGGCACCTAGCCCATTCAGTAGCATAGTCCTCATCGCGCTTGAGGCTGGTGGGATCCGCTAGTTGGCCAGGCCTCAATGGAGGTCTTGAGCATGGAGGATTGAGCGCGAATTTCTTCATGTACTTGGGAGTAACATATCTGTACTCCCTCCATTATCGTGCCCATCTCCTCTCAATTCGTTGTATGCGCACTTTGCGCTGATTCTTGTCCTCCTTGCCAAACTTGGCCTCATCTGGAGTGCAATATCCAGCATATATATCCTCAGGGATTTCAAACGATGTGCTGACCTTAGGCCTTTTTCCTCCCTTTTGTGGCTTCTTGTCAGCCATTTTCTTCAGTTGAGGATTAACAACTGAAGTTTCTGAAGATGTATGCAACTTTTATTCGAGGAACGCTGCAAATGAGTTAATTTGATGAGAACCTAGTGATTCAGCAACGGACATTTGTACCTGTGAACAGAGTACAATTGCGAGGAATTTGGAGAGGTCATATGCGTTCTCAGAAGATTTTTTTTAAAGAGAGTAGGTTTGAGGAATTTGACCAATGAGTCTTGAAGAATTTCACTAAGCGTTCTTTATCTTAGGTTCCAGAGTTGTACAGATTTGGAAATCCATACGATTGAGGAATCTTGAAGAAAAATCATTGCTTAGAGAAACGAATCAAGAACAGATAACATGTGAGGTGTTTAGTGTGTGAAGATTTGAAGAATAAACACCTTTGAAGATTTTTGGAAAAAACACATGAATCAAAGTGGGCAATAAAACTAACTTTTAATTACCCGAAGTGAAGAACACGACGAACTGATAAGTGTTGAGGTGAAGTTCTTCCGTTCAGATCTTCCACGCCCTAACTCGGCAGAGGAAGACGGCTACGGCGGCGGCGGAGTGAAGAAATCCGCAACCGGCGCGAGTACGACGACGATGAGGTCGAGACAGTGAAGCTCTTCCTCACCGACGACGATGAAGAAGCGGCGGCGCTAGGGTTTGGGAAGCTCGAGCGGGAGAGAGAGGTCGAGCGGAGTAAAAGTAAAGTGAGGAGAAGACATGGGTATTTATAGCAACAGTGAAAAACTGTGCGCCCGAGGATTTCGGAAGAATGTGCCCCTGGCTTTTCCCATTCACATGACATGTGTCACCCACGTACTGTGAGGTGGCGATCGTGTAGGATCGTGGGTGAATAGATAAGTATTTTTCGTGAGAAGCGGAACAGATTGAGCGGCAAAGCCGAAAATTTAGATAAGACAAGTTTTAAGTTACCGTTCGCAATTTCTTCAGCTCTCAAGGACACAGTGAAGATTTTGAACGAGTTTCAAATCAGAACGCACATGAAGAATTTGTGAAAAGATTGGATTGAGTTCAGCATAGAGGGGGAAAGGGTCCGATCACATTCACTTAGCGAAAATAGTCAACTTGAAGAATTAGCAATAAGTGAATGTTGTAGAGGACATAAACTTATACATACATATATTCAACTGAAGACAAACGACGGAAAAAAGTGAAGACATTGTAAGTTGAAGAATTTAAAAAAAACTTGAGGAATTTCAAAAACGAAGAAAAACTCAAATTGAAGATTTTCAAGTTTTGTGGTGGCGTAACCCACCGTATAAGAAAGTTGGCTTTAGACACCGCGTACAATTGTCATAGGGATCTGAGAGTTAATTTCTTCATTAATTTCTTCACACTTAGAGGGTTAGTCTTCATTGATTGAAGAAAAACGTTACTTCGTGTGTTGCGCATCTAAGTCGTCAAGTCAGCATAAGTGTTAGGATGAGTGTCCTATTTCAGAGAACATTCGAAGATTCTAGGATATTTAGCTCACACCGCAACTTGCTAAATCTCTTCTCATCCAAGGGCTTAGTGAAGATATCGGCCAGCTGATCTTCAGTGCTAGCGTGGTCGATGGAGATATCGCCCTTCAACACATGATCACGAAAAAAAGGATGACGAATCTGGATGTGCTTTGTCTTCGAGTGCTGAACTAGGTTATGAGCAATTTTGATAGCACTCTCATTGTCGCAGTAGAGAGGCACATTCTTCAGGTTGATGCCATAGTCCTTGAGTGTTTGCTTCATCCAAAGTAATTGAGCACAACACGATCCAGCAGCAATGTACTCAGCTTCTGCAGTGGAGAGAGATATGCAGTTCTGTTTCTTCGAGGACCAACAGACCAAAGATCGTCCGAGGAAATGGCAAGTGCCTGATGTTGACTTGCGGTCCACACGATCGCCAGCATAGTCAGAGTCGGAATATCCAATGAGATCAAATGAAGAGCCCTTGGGATACCATAATCCAAGTGTTGGTGTGTGAGCTAAGTATCGAAGAATATGCTTCACAGCCTTATGGTGGGATTCCTTCGGTGTAGCTTGAAATCGGGCACACATGCAAACACTAAGCATAATATCCAGCCTAGATGCACATAGGTACAATAAAGAGCCAATCATGGAGCGGTATACCTTTTGATCGAAGTCTTTACCATTTTCATCAGTGCATAGATGGCCGTTTGTGGGCATTGGAATTTTGACTCCTTTGCAATCTTGCATGCCGAATTTCCTCAATACTTCTTTGAGGTATTTCTCCTGTGATATGAATATACCATTGCGCTGTTGACGAATTTGAAGACCTAAAAAGAATTTCAACTCTCCCATCATAGACATTTGATATTCTTCACTCATCATATAGGCAAATTCATCACTATAGCGTTGGTCAGTACAGCCAAAGATAATATCATCAACATATATTTGGCACAAAAACAGTTCACCATCATAAGATTTAGTGAAAAGAGTTGGGTCGAGTGAACCGGGTTTGAAGCCATTCTTCATGAAGAATTCCTTCAAAGTGTCATACCACGCCCGAGGGGCTTGCTTGAGGCCATACAGGGCCTTGTTGAGTCTGAAGACTTTGTCGGGATTCTTTGGATCTTCAAAACCTGGGGGCTGAGCAACATATACTTCTTCCTCAATCTTACCATTGAGGAATGCACTTTTCACATCCATTTGTTGTAAGATAGTATCATGATGGTTAGTGTAAGCAAGTAATATGCGAATAGCCTCAAGTCTAGCAACAGGTGCAAAATTTTCATCGAAATCAATTTCTTCAACCTGTGTGTAGCCTTGAGCTACAAGTCGTGCCTTATTCCTCACCACAAGGCCATTTTCATCTTGCTTGTTGTGGTAGATCCACTTTGTGCCAATGACGTTGTGCTTGCGAGGATCTGGACGTTTGACCAGTTCCCAGACATTGTTGTGCTCGAACTGATGTAATTCTTCTTGCATAGCCTGAATCCACTCAGGCTCTAGAAATGCTTCATCTACCTTAGTGGGCTCTACGATGGAGACAAAAGCAAAGTGCCCACAAAAGTTAGATAAATGTGAAGATTTTGAGCGAGTGAGAGGACCTGGTGCTTCAATGTCATCAATGATCTTCTCAATTTGCACATCATTAGCGATGTGAGGATGAGTGGGTTGTCTTCGAGGAATTTGATTAGCATTCCCTTCAGGAGCAATTTCTTCAACACCATTTTCTTCAGGTGCGCCAGCTCGGTAATCATCACGATTAGGAATGAATTCTTCAGCAGATTCTTCGGTAGGAATGACATCCTTAGTAGCCTTGAACTTGATAGAATCTTCAGGTGCAGGTTCATCTATCACAGAAGGTAGGTGCTCTCTTTGTGAGCCATTAGTTTCATCAAACCGCACATCTACAGTTTCAACAACTTTGTGAAGAACGATATTGAAGACTCTGTTGGTGTGCGAGTCCTTTCCATAACCAAGCATAAAACCTTCATGTGATTTCGGTAAAAATTTAGATGTGTGATGAGGATCTCTAATCCAACATTTAGCACCGAAGACTTTAAAATAACTCACATTTGGCTTTTTGTCAGTGAGGAGTTCATAAGCAGTTTTCTTGAAGAATTTGTGAAGATATACCCTATTGATGACGTGGCACGCAGTATCAATTGCCTCAATCCAGAAACGATGAGGCGTCTTGTATTCATCAAGCATAGTGCGAGCCATTTCAGCGAGGGTTCTGTTCTTGCGCTCCACGACGCCATTCTGCTGAGGAGTATAAGGAGCAGATAACTCATGAGTAATACCAAGTTCATCAAGATAGCTGTCAAGACCGGAATTCTTGAATTCGGTCCCATTGTCAGTTCTGATGTATTTGATCTTCACACCAAAGTTGGTTGAAGCCCTCGAGGAAAATCGTTTGAGGACTTCCTGCACTTCATGTTTGTAAGTGACAATGTGTACCCATGTGTAATGAGAATAGTCATCAACAATAACAAAACCATATAGAGATGCATCATTTGAAACAGCAGAATAATGATTAGGACCAAAGAGATCCATGTGAAGTAATTCAAATGGACGAGTGGTAGTCATGACAGTCTTTGCTGGATGCTTGGCCTTTGTCATCTTTCCAGCTTCACAAGCTCCGCATAAGTGACCCCTCAGGAATTTGACATTCTCAATGCCAATGACGTGCTTCTTCTTCGCAAGCGTATGCAGATTCCTCATGCCAGCGTGACCAAGTCGTCGATGCCATAGCCAGCCTTCTGAAGCTTTTGCAAGTAAGCACACGGCTGGTTGAGGTCCTGTAGAGAAATCAACAATATACAGATCTCCTCTCCTAAAGCCTTCGAAGACTTTGGAATGGTTAGCTTCCATGATCACAACACAACGATATCTTCCAAAGACAACAACCATATCAAGATCGAAAAGCATTGAGACAGACATGAGGTTGTATCCTAAGGACTCGACAAGCATGACTTTGTCCATGTGTCGATCCTTTGAGATCGCAACCTTACCTAGACCCAATACCTGACTTTTGCCTTTGTCAGCGAAGATGATATGCTTCAGATGTGATGGTGATAAAGGAGCATCCATCAATAGATTCTTGTCACCCGTCATGTGATTTGTACATCCACTATCGAGGACCCACTCGTTTGCTTTGGGCTGATCATCCTGCAGATGAATTAGTGCAACTTACGAACTCATATACTTCATCAGTGAAGAATATGACATCAATATCATCAGTTCAATTTCATCAAGCAATATCACAGATAAAACATTATTAGGACGTGAGAAATGAAAATTCATTTCTTCATGATTAGCCTGTGTCCTTTCAGGCATTCTCAGGTCTCTAGCAATTTCTTCATTCGTTTTGAGCACGACTGGAGACCTGACCCTGCATAAGAGATTAGTTCTTTTTCTTCACCATCCACATCTGAAGGGGTGGCAAAGAGTTCATCACTCTGCGAGCACCATATGAGAAAGGTGGCATAGAAGCTAGTCCACTTCGTTTCACATGAGAGGGGTTAGGGTAAGCATATGAATAAGCAGAGAAATTCTTCGAGGACTTATGAACATAATGATTTGAAGAATAATGCGCCTATTCATAGCCCTTAGATCTACCCTGCGAAACAGAAGGGTTAACACAATGCTGATAATATGAGGACTTTGATCCATTTGAGGAATTTGATCCATATAAAGAATTTGGTCCATATGAAGAATTTGATCTGGGGTTCCTGTTCTTCACAGGTGGTGTCATGAGGACATTCACCTGAAGACTTTAAAGATAACTTTTGGGAACCCAGATTTTCTTCATAGGAGAACCGTTCCTGCAGTTAGTACCAATATATCTAGCAAATACTTCACCATTCTGATTTTTGAACAGTTTATAGTTGGAGTCAAATGACTCATCAGAAGAATGAGGAGATTCACATGTAAAGCCAGATGAGTTGGATGGATCAACTGGAGGTCCTTTTGCAGCAACCCATGAGGTTTTGGGGTACTGCTCAGGCTTCCAATATGTTCCATCAGCATTGAGTTTCCTCTCAAAGGCAATACCCTCTTTCCTAGGGTTTCTGTTGAGGATCTGCTTTTTGAGCACATCACAAAGAATCTGATGCCCTTTGAGGCTTTTGTACATGCCTATTGTGTACAATTCCTTCAGCCCTGCATCATCAGTGGTACTAGCATTGTCCTCAGATGAGGAATTAGTGATAGCAGAGACAAGTGAAGAATTTGTAACATTTGAAGCATTTGAACATTCAGGTGAAGAATTAGCAGATTCACGTTCAATGCACTTAAGACATGGAGGAACAATTTTTTCCTGGGTAGCGCTGATTTGTTGAGCAAGTAATGAATCGCGCTCCTTCTGAAGATCTTCATAACACACTCTTAGCTTCTCAAGATCTTGCTTTCTTTGAAGAAATTCATAGGAAAGCTTCTCATGATCAGATGAGAGAGTGTTATGATGACTTTGAAGGTTGTCAAACTTAGACTGAAGTCTCTGAAGATTTTCAGTTAAGTTTTTAGTGCGGTCCATTTCATCACCCAACATATCATCACTTTTGTCAAGCATGTTTTGAAGCTTTTCAATTGCCTTTTGTTGTTTCACATCAATTTTAGCAAGTTTAGAGTAGCTAGGCTTAAGATTTTCATCAGATTCATCCTCACTTGATTCAGAGGAGGGGTATTTACTTACCTTGGCACCCTTTGCCATGAAGCAATAGGTGGGAGCGTAGTCATCATTGCCTTCATCAGCATTGTTGGTGTTGCCATTTTCTTCAGCGTTGAAGATAGACTCGCTGAAAAATGTGGTAGCAAGAGATAAACTTGCCACACCAGACTCAGACTCCTCGGATGCCTCCTCTTCCTCATGATCCTCAGATTCAGCCTCAGAATCCATTTCCTTGCCAATGAATGCCCGAGCCTTCTTGGAGCTGCTCTTCTTGTGAGATGAAGACTTTGAGGGTTTTGGTGATGAAGACTTTGAAGATTTCTTCTTCTTCTTCTTGGCGTCATCAGAACTATAATCCTTGTATTTCTTCTTCTTCAGTTCCTTGTCCCACTGAGGACAATCTTGAATGTAGTGACCAGGCTTCTTGCATTTGTGGCACAGCCTTTTCTTGTAGTCACTGGATGAGGAATTGTTGCTCCTTGAGGATTTTCCAAAGCGACCACGTCTTGAGAACTTCTGAAATTTCTTCAGGAGCAGTGCTAGTTCCTGGCTTAGTTCTTCAGGATCACCAAGGCTGCTGGTAGAGTCTTCTTCCTTAGACTCAGAGACTGCCTTGGCCTTCAAAGCACGTGGTTTGCCAAAGCTCAGACCATAGAGATCTCTCTTCTTAGCAAGCTGGAACTCATGAGTGTTTAACCTCTCGAGGATATCAGCGGGGTCAAGTGACTTGTAATCACCACGCTCTTGAATCATCAGTGCCAGAGTGTGAAATGAAGAATCGAGCGATCTCAGCAATTTATTCACCACCTCATGGTCGGTGATGTTAGTGGCGCCAAGCGCTTGAAGCTCATTTGAGATATCAGTGAGGCGATCGAAGGTTTGCTGAACATTTTCATTGTTGAGTCTTTTGAAGCGGTTGAAGAGATTGCGAAGAACGTAAACACGAGAGTCACGTTGAGTTGAGACTCCGTTGTTTACTTTGGAGAGCCTATCCCAGATGAGTTTAGCAGTTTCCAAAGCACTCACTCTACCATACTGCCCTTTACTCAGATGGCCACATATGATATTCTTCGCTTGAGAATCGAGTTGCTTGAATCTCTTCACATCAGCAGCATTCAGAGAAGGTGTGACTGAGGGAACACCATTTTCCACAACGTACCAGAGATCGTTGTCAATTGCTTCAAGATGCATTCGCATCTTATTCTTCCAGTAGGGGTAGTCCGTGCCATCGAAGGTAGGACACCCAGCAGAGACCTTGATCATACCTGCGATCGACAACTAGAACTCCAGGTGGTTAAACCAAAATCACACAGAACAAGGGAGTACCTTCCTCTGATACCAATTGAAAGTGCGTTATATCGACTAGAGGGGGGTGAATAGGCGATTTTTATGAATTCTTCACTAAGGAATTTGTTGGTGAGGAAATTACTAAATGAAGAACTACTTGCAGCGGAATAAGTACTCAGAAAGGAACATAACAGAACACAGGCATAGTCATCATGATGAAATGAAGACAAGCACAGAGTACAGAAAGCGTAAACACAGGATAACACAAGGAAGAAGACGATCAGACTGAAGAAATAGAACTGAGGAAATTTAGGAAGTCTTCAGTCAAAGTCTTCAAACAGATATGAACAGGAACACAACAACAAACATGAGGAATTTAAAGAGTTGAGGAAATAGAACCAGTAAACTCGGTAAAGACAATGATTTGGTAGACCAGTTCCAACTGCTGTCTCCATTGTACATCTGGTTGGAGCGGCTGAGTATTTAAACTCGAGGACACCCAGTCCCGGACACACAGTCCTCACCGTATTCTCCTTGAGCTAAGGTCACACAGACCTCACCCAATCACTCGTGGTAAGTCTTCAGGTGACTTCCGAACCTTCACAAACTCGGTCACTCGGCGATCCACAATTCCTCTTGGATGCTCTAGACCTTGACGCCTAACTGTTTGGAAGAAGCACAGTCTTCAAAGGAAACAAGCGTCGGATCCATGCAGGATCAATCTCTTCAGTGATGCTCAATCACTTGGGGTTTTGTAGGTTTGGGTTTGGGTTTTCCTCACTTGATGATTTTCTCTCAAAGTCCTCGGAGGATGGGTTGCTCTCAATTGACAAGTGTCAGTTTCTCTCGGAGCAGCCAACCAGCTAGTGGTTGAAGGGGGCGGCTATTTATAGCCTAGGGAGCAGCCCAGCATGATAAGACATAAATGCCCTTGTCTGATATGACTGTTAGGTGGGTAGATATTTAGGGACAGCTGGCGCGTAGCACAGCAATGGTCGGAATATTTGAGGTTCGAATTCCTCAGGGCTATCATGTTCCTCACTTGGTAGGCAATCCGCATAGGCCAATTCCTAACTCTTCAGTCAGAACAAATTCCTCAGAGACCAGAAGAACTTCGTCTCTATCACTGAAGAATATGGCTGAACTGTACGAGATTTCCAATGGCTTCACTCGAAGGGATTGGTAGGTGTAGGATTTGAGTTGAGCATCACATGGAAATTTTTCCTTAGTATTTCCTCGACCCCCTTTAACAGTACGGTGTCTCCTATGACTCAAGGAAGAGAAAATGAAACTATGAAAACAAAAGTCTTCGCGCTTCATGTTCCTCGAATGAATACCAAGTCTTCAAGGTCACACCAATTTCTTCACTTTCAAAGTCTTCAGAAAGTCTTCAGAAATCCAAAGTCTTCAGTCGAAGAACTTCATTTTTAGGGGTCGACTTTCTCTGTAAATATCAAACTCCTCATAGACTTATAGACCTGTGTACACTCACAAATGCATCAGTCTCTTAACCTATAATTCTTCAATACACCAAAATCACTAAGGGGCACTAGATGCACTTACAGTCATTCTTCTTGAAGTTCCCCTTCTTTTTACCCTTGCCCTTCTTCTTGAAACTAGTGGTCTTGTTAACCATCAACACTTGATGGTCCTTTTTTGATTTCTACCTCCACGGCTTTTAGCATCGCGAAGAGCTCGGGAATAGTCTTTTCCACCCCTTGCATATTGTAGTTCATCATGAAGACTTTGTAGCTCGGTGGCAGTGATTGAAGAACTCTATCAATGACACAATCATTTGGAAGATTAACTCCCAGATGAGTCAAGTGATTATGGTACCTAGACATTCTGAGTATGTGCTCACTAACAGAAGTGTTCTCCTCCATCTTGCAGCTATAGAGCTTGTTGGAGACTTCATATCTCCCAACTCGGGCATTTGCTTGAAATATTAACTTCAACTCCTAGAATATCTCATATGGTCCATGACGTTCAAACGTCTTTGAAGTCCCGATTCTAAGTCGTAAAGCATGGCACACTAAACTAATGAGTAGTCATCAGATCGAGCTTGCCAGGCATTCACAACGTCAGCTTCCGCTCCTGTAGTAGGCCTTGCACCTAGCGGTGCATCAAGGACATAATTCTTCTGTGCGGCAATGAGGATAATCCTCAAGTTACGGATCCAGTCCGTGTAGTTTCTACCATCATCTTTCAACTTGGCTTTCTCTAGGAACACATAAACATTCAAAGGAACGGTAGCACGGGCCATTGATCTACAACATAGATATGCAAAAAAAAACTATCAGGACTAAGTTCATGATAAATTAAGTTCAATTAATCATATTACTTAAGAACTCCCACTTAGATAGACATCCCTCTAGTTATCAAAATGATACGTGATCCAAATCAACTAAACAATGTCTGATCATCATGTGAGATGGAGTAGTCTTCAATGGTGAACATAACTATGTTGATCATATCTACTATATGATTCACGTTCGACCTTTCGGTCTCTAGTGTTCCGAGGCCATATCTGTATATGCTAGGCTCGTCAATTTTAACCCAAGTTTTTTGCGTGTGCAAAACTGGCTTGAACCCGTTGTATTTGAACGTAGAGCTTATCACACCTGATCATCATGTGGTGTCTCAGCACGAAGAACTTTCGCAACGGTTCATACTCGGGGAGAACACTTATACCTTGAAATTTTAGTAAGGGATCATCTTATAATGCTACCGTTGTACTAAGCAAAATAAGATGCATAAAGATAAACATCACATGCAATCAAAAATATGTGACATGATATCTCCATCATCATCTTGTGCTTTTGATCTCCATGCTACCTCTTGAGCTTGCGTTGGTTTTTCCCTTGAAGAGGAAAGGGTGATGCAGCAAAGTAGAGTCAGTATTTCCCTTAGTTTGAGAACCAAGGTATCAATCTAGTAGGAGACAACTCACAAGTCACTGAATACCTTCACAAACAATCAACATCTTGCACCCAATGCGGTAAAGGGGTTATCAATCCCTTCACGGTTACTTGCAAAAGTGAGATGTGAAAGAGATAGATAAATGGTAAAGTAAATATTTTTGGTATTTTTGGTTTATAGATCGGAAAGTAAAAGATTGCAAAATAGTAGATCGGAAACTAGTATGATGTAAAAGAGAACTTATATGATGGAAAAGAGACCCGGGGGCCATAAATTTCACTAGTGGCTTCTCTCAAGATAGCAAATATTACGGTGGGTGAACAAATTACTGCCGAGCAATTGATAGAAAAGCGCATAATTATGATGATATCTAAGGCAATGATCATGAACATAGGCATCACGTTTGTGTCAAGTAGACTGAAACGATTCTGCATCTACTACTATAACTCCACACATCGACCGCGGATTCGTGAGAGCGTTTTCTTTAGTTGTTCCTTAAGAAAGCTATCGACTTAACCGCTTGTGTTAAACATATAGATTGTTCTATTCTCTTTTTTTCTCAAATGACCTATTTCACATAACCGATGTTGATTATAGATTTTGCCTTGCGTCACATTATCATGGTGATTAATTCCTTTCATGGATCGATTAAAATAACCGTTTTTTGTGTATTAATTCCAGATAGGTAATTTTCCTCAAGGTCATAAAGATCGGTCATCTAGCGTGGACTTCTGACTCTAAGTGGAAAGTCTTTCTCATCTACCTCTTCCATCCAAAACCATTTTTTTGCATTTTTTCTGCCAAGTTACTTAAATCTATATCGGAGCTATAGGATCAGTAGACCCGTAAGCGAAGATGGTTCGCTCCCACATAAAGAGACGAATATTCGATGTGTTTAGCACAGTGACACTTTTTTTGGTGCTGAAACAACCCCAATCCCTTTGGTCATTTCGCTTTTCGTGTCAGCCTGTATTCGGAGTTTCTTGGATTTGTGGTGCGCTATCAAGCATGCATCTAGAGTATTAAGTTCATAAAGAACGAGTCACGCATTAAGTAACATGACATGATGTAGAGGAATTAACTCTAGCAATACGATGGCAACAATACAATACAATACGTGCCTTGCTGCCCCTACTGTCACTAGGAAAGGACACCGCAAGATTGAGCCCAAAGCTAAGCACTTCTCCCATAGCAAGAAAAACCAATCCAGTAGGCCAAACTAAACCGATAATTCGAAGAGACTTGTAAAGATATCAAATCATGCATATAAGAATTCAGAGAAGAACCAAATAATATTCATAGATAATCTGATCATAAATCCACAATTCATCAGATCTTGGCAAACACACAACAAAAGAATATTTCATCGAATAGATCTCCAAGAACATCGAGGAGAACATGGTATTAAGAATCAAAGAGAGAGAAGAAGCCATCTAGCTACCAGCTAAGGACCCATAGGTCTGTGGTAAACTACTCACGCTTCATCGAAGAGGCAATGGTGTTGATGTAGAAGCCCTCCATGATCAAATCCCCCTCCGACAGGACGCCCGAGAAGGTCCCTAGATGGGATCTCATGGGTACAGAAGGTTTGCGGCGGTGGAAAAGTGGTTTCGTGGCTCCCCTGGATATTTTCAGGGTATAAGAGTATATATAGGCGAAGGAACTAGGTCAGGAGACCCACGAGGTAGGGGGCGCGCCCTACTGTTGGGAACGTAGCAATAATTCAAAATTTTCCTATGTATCACCAAGATTAATCTAGGAGATTCTAGCAACAAGAGAGAGAGGGAGTGCATCTTCATACCTTTGAAGATCGCTAAACTGAAGCGTTACAGGAATGCGGATGATGGAGTCGTACTCGCGGTGATTCAAATCGCGGAAGACCCGATCTGGCATCGAATGGACGGCGCCTCCGCGTTCAACACACGTACAACCCGGGGACGTCTCCTCCTTCTTGATCCAACAAGGGGAGAGGAGAAGTTGAGGGAGAGCTCCGGCAGCACGACGGCGTGGTGGTGGAGCTTGTGGTATTTCTGCAGGGCTTCGCCAAGCTCTACGGAGGAGGAGGAGGAGGTGTTGGGGTGGGAGGGGCTGCACCAAGGGAAAGGGGTGTTGCAGCCCTCCCGCCCTCCCTCTATTTATAGGGTGAAGGGGAGAGGGGGTCGGCCCCACTAGATCCCATCTAGAGGGGGGCGGCGGCCAGGAGAGGGAGACTTGCCCCCCAAGCAAGGTGGAGGCACCCCCCTCCCCTAGGGTTTCCAAACCCTAGGCGTTCTGGGCCCTTGGGGGGCGTGCTAGTCCACTAGGGGGCTGGTTCCCTCCTATATTCAACCCATTAAGTCCCCGGGGCGGGTGGCCCCACCTAGTGGACCTTCGGACACCTTTTGGTGGTCCCGGTACAATACCGATAACCCCCAAAACCATTCCGGCGACTGAAACTGGACTTCCCATATATAAATCTTCACCTCCAGACCATGCCGGAACTCCTCGTGATGTCCGGGCTCTCATCTGGGACTCCAAACAACCTTCGGTAACCACATACAATTTCCCATAACAAATCTAGCGTCACCGAACCTTAAGTGTATAGACCCTACGGGTTCGGGAACCATGCAGGCATGACCGAGACATTCTCCGGCCAATAACCAACAGAGGGATCTGGATACCCATGTTGGATCCCACATGTTCCACGATGATCTCATCGGATGAACCACGATGTCGGGGATTCAATAATCCCTTATACAATTATCTTTGTCCATCGGTATGTTACTTGCCCGAGATTCGATCGTCGGTATCCCAATACCTCGTTCAATCTCGTTACCGGCAAGTCTCTTTACTTGTTCCGTAACGCATGATCCCGTGACTAACTCCTTAGTCACATTCAGCTCATTATGATGATGCATTACCGAGTGGGACCAGAGATACCTCTCCGTCATACAGAGTGACAAATCCAAGTCTCGATTCGTGCCAAACCAACAGACACTTTCGGAGATACCTGTAGTGCACCTTTATAGCCACTCAGTTATGTTGTGACATTTGGTACACCCAAAGCATTCCTACGGTATGCGGGAGTTGCACAATCTCATGGTCTAAGGAAATGATACTTGACATTAGAAAAGCTCTTAGCAAACGAACTACATGATCTTGTGCTATACATAGGATTGGGTCTTGTCCATCACATCATTCTCCTAATGATGTGATCTCGTTATCAATGACATCCAATGTCCATGGTCAGGAAACCATAATCATCTATTGATCAACGAGAGAGTCAACTAGAGGCTTACTAGGGACATGTTGTGGTCTATGTATTCACACATGAATTACGGTTTCCAGTGAATACAATTATAGCATGAACAATAGGCAATTATCATGAACAAGGAAATATAACAATAACCATTTTATTATTGCCTCTAGGGCATATTTCCAACAGTCTCCCACTTACACTAGAGTCAATAATCTAGTTCACATCACTATGTGATTGTAATGAATCCAACACCCATGGGGTTTGATCATATCTTGCTTGTGAGAGAGGTTATTAGTCAATGGGTCTGAACCTTTCAGATCTGTGTGTGCTTTACAAATTTCTATGTCATCTTGTAGATGCAACTACCACGCGCTATTTGGAACTAATCCAAATAATTGTTCTACTATATGAATTCGGTTTACTACTTAGAGTCATCCAGATTAATGTCAAAGTTTGCATCGACGTAACCCTTTACGACAAACTCTTTTATCACCTCCATAATCGAGAAAAATTCCTTAGTCCACTAAGTATAACTTTGACCGTTGTCTAGTGATCCATTCCCGGATCACTCTTGTACCCCTTGACTAACTCATGGCAAGGCACAGTTCAGGTGCGATACACAGCACAGCATACTGTAGAGCATAGGCGATGACCTTCGTCCTTTCTCTCTCCTCTGCCGTGGTCAGGTCTCGAGTCTTACTCAATACTCACACCTTATAACACAACCAAGAACTTCTTCTTTGCCGATCTATTTTGAACTCCTTCAAAATCTTGTCACGGTACGCATTCATTTGAATGTACTATCAAGCGATTTTCTTTATAGATCTTGATGCTCAATGTTCAAGTAGCTTAATCCAGGTTTTCCATTGAAAAACACTTTTCAAATAACCCTATATGCTTTCCAGAAATTCTACATCATTTCCGATCAACAATATGTCAACAACATATACTCATCAGAAATTATATAGTGCTCCCACTCACTTCTTTGGAAATACAAGTTTCTCATAAACTTTGTATAAACCCAAAATCTTTAATCACCTCATCAAAGTGTATATTCTAACTCCGAGATGCTTACTCCAGTCCTTAGAAGGATTGCTAGAGCTTTGCATACTTGTTAGCATCTTTTAGGATTGACAAAACCTTCTGGTTGTATCACATACAACCTTTCCTCAAGAAAATCGTCGAGGAAACAATGTTTTGACATCCTGTCTTCAAGATTTCATAAATAATGCAGTAACTCCTAATATAATTCCAACAGACTCTTAGCATTGCTACGAGTGAGAAAATCTCATCGTAGTCAACTCCTTGAACTTGTCGGAAAACATCTTAGCGACAAGTCGAGCTTTCTTAATGGTGATACTTACCATCATTGTCCGTCTTACTTTTAAAATCCATTTGTACCCAACAGCCTTACAACCATTAAGTAGTTCTTCCAAAGTCTACACTTTGTTTTCATACATGGATCCTCTCTCGGATTTTATGGCCTTGAGCCATTTGTCAGAATTCGGGCCCACCATCGCTTCTCCATAGCTTGTAGGTTCATTGTTGTCTAGCAACATGACCTCCAAGACAGGATTACCGTACCACTCTGAAGCAGTACGCGTCCTTGTCGACCTACGAGGTTTGGTAGTGACTTGATCCGAAGTTTCATGATCACTATCATCAGCTTCCACTTCAACTGGTGTAGGCGCCACATGAACAACTTCCTGTGCCCTGCTACACACTGGTTGAAGTGATGGTTCAATAACCTCATCAAGTCTCCACCATCCTCCCACTCAATTCTTTCAATAGAAACTTTTCCTCGAGAAAGGACCCGTTTCTAAAAACAATCACTTTTGCTTCCGGATTTGAGATAGGACGTATACCCAACTATTTTGGGTGTCCTATGAAGATGCATTTATCTGTTTTGGGTTCGAGCTTATCAGGATGAAACTTTTTCACATAAGCGTCGCGGCCCCAAACTTTCAAGAAACGACAGCTTAGGTTTCTCTAAACCATAGTTCATACGGTGTCATCTCAGCGGAATTATGTGGTGCCCTATTTAAAGTGAATGCGGTTGTCTCTAATGCCTAACCCATAAACGATAGTGGTAATTCGATAAGAGACATCATGGTATGCACCATATCCAATAGGGTGCAACTATGATGTTCGGACACCCCATCACACTATGGTGTTCCAGGCGGTATTAGTTGTGAAACAATTTCCATAATGTCTTGATTTTGTACCAAACTCGTAACTCAGATATTCATCTCTATGATCATATCATAGACATTTTATCCTCTTGTCACGGCGATCTTCAACTTCACTCTGAAATTACTTGAACCTTCAATAATTCAGACTTGTGTTTCATCAAGTAAATATACTTAGAATCTACTCAAATCATCTGTGAAGTAAGAACATAATGATATCCACTACGTGCCTCAGCACTCATTGGACTGCACACATCAAAATGTATTACTTCCAACAAGTTGCTTTCTTGTTCCATCTTACTGAAAACGAGGCTTTTCAGTCATCTTGCCCATGTGGTATGATTTGCATGTCTCAAGTGTTTCAAAATCAAGTGAGTCCAAATGATCCATCTGCCTGGAGTTTCTTCATGCGTACATACCAATAGACATGGTTCGCATGTCTCAAACTTTTCAAAAAAACGAGTGAGTCTAAAGATCCATCAACATGGAGCTTCTTCATGCGTTTTATACCCATATGACTCAAATGGCAGTGCCACAAGTAGGTGGTACTATCATTACTATCTTATATCTTTTGGCATGAACATGTGTATCACTATGATCGAGATTCAATAAACAATTCATTTTGGGTGCAAGACCATTGAAGGTATTATTCAAATAAACAGAGTAAACATTATTCTCCTTAAATAAATAACTGCATTGCAATAAACGTAATCCAATCATGTCTATGCTCAACGCAAACACAAAATAACAATTATTTAGGTTTAATACCAATCCCGATGGTAGAGGGAGCGTGCAATGTTTAATAACATCAACCTTGGAAATACTTCCAACACATATCGTCACCTCGCCTTTAGCTAGTCTTCCAACACATTTCGAGTTACTAACACTTAGCAACTGAACCGATATCTATTACCATGGTGCTGCTAGGAGTACTAGTAAAGTACACATTAATATAATGTATATCCAATATACTTCTGTCGACCTTGCCAGCCTTCTCATCTACCAAGTATCTAGGGTAGTTCTGCTTCAGTGACCGTTCCCCTCATTACAGAAGCACTTAGTCTCGGGTTTGGGTTCAACCTTGGGTTTCTTCACTAGAGCAGCAACTGATTTGCTATTTCATGAAGTATCCCTTCTTGCTCTTGCCCTTCTTGAAACTAGTGGTTTCACTAACCATCAACAATTGATGCTCCTTCTTGATTTCTACTTTCGCGGTGTCAAACATCGCGAATAGCTCAAGGATCATCATATCTATCTCTGATATGTTATAGTTCATCACAAAGCTCTAGTAGCTTGGTGGTAGTGACTTTGGAGAAACATCAGTATCTCATCTGGAAGATTAACTCCCACTCGATTTATGATTGTAGTACTCAGAAAATCTGAGCACATACTCAACGATTGAGCTTTTCTCCCTTAGTTTGTAGGCTAAGAAACTCGTTGGAGGTCCCATACCTCTTGACGTGGGCACGAGTCTGAAATCCCAATTTCAGCCCTTTGAACATCTCATATGTTCCGCGATGTTTCAAAAATCGTCTTCGGCGCCCCAATTCTAAACCGTTTAACATTAATAAACTATCACGTAGTCATCAAAATGTGTATGTCAGATGTTCGCAACATCCACAGACGACGTTCGATGTTCAGCACACCAAGAGGTGCATTAAGGACATAAGCCTTCTACGCGGTAATGAGGACAATCCTCGGTTTATGGACCCAGTCCGCATAATTGCTACTATCAACTTTCAACTAAATTTTCTCTAGGAACATATATAAAATAGTAGAACTAAAGCATAAGCTACGACATAATTTGCAAAGACCTTTTGACTATGTTCATGATAATTAAGTTAATCTAATCAAATTATTTAATGAACTCCCACTCAGATAGACATCCTTCTAGTCATCTAAGTGATACATGATCCGAGTCAACTAGGCCGTGTCCGATCATCACGTGAGACGGACTAGTCATCATTGGTGAACATCTTCATGTTGATCGTATCTACTATACGACTCATGTTCGACCTTTCGGTCTCTTATGTTCAAAGGCCATGTCTGTACATGCTAGGCTCGTCAAGTCAACCTAAGTGTTTGCATGTGTAAATCTGGCTTACACCCGTTGTATGCGAACATTAGAATCTATCACACCCGATCATCACAAGGTGCTTCGAAACAACGAAATTTCGCAACGGTGCACAGTTAGGGCGAACACTTTCTTGAAATTTTAGTGAGGGATCATCTTATTGTTGGAAGTATGCCCTAGAGGCAATAATAAATGGATTATTATTATATTTCCTTGTTCATGATAATTGTCTTTTATTCATGCTATAATTGTATTATCTGGAAATCGTAATACATGTGTGAATACATAGACCACAATACGTCCCTAGTAAGCCTCTAGTTGACTAGCTCGTTGGTCAACAGATAGTCATGGTTTCCTGACTATGGACATTAGATGTCATTGACAACGGGATCACGTCATTAGGAGAATGACGTGATGGACAAGACCCAATCCTAAGCATAGCACAAGATCGTGTAGTTCGTTTTGCTAGAGCTTTTCCAATGTCAAGTATCTCTTCCTTAGACCATGAGATCACGTAACTCCCGGATACCGTAGAAGTGCTTTGGGTGTACCAAACGTCACAACGTAACTGGGTGACTATAAAGGTGCACTACAGGTATCTCCGAAAGTGTCTGTTGGGTTGACACGGATCGAGACTGGGATTTGTCACTCCGGATTACGGAGAGGTATCATCGGGCCCACTCGGTAGTGCATCATCATAATAAGCTCAAAGTGACCAAGTGTCTGGTCACGGGATCATGCATTACGGTACGAGTAAAGTGACTTGCCGGTAACGAGACTGAACGAGGTATTGGGATATCGACGATCGAGTCTCGGGCAAGTAACATACCGTCTGACAAAGGGAATTGCATACGGGGTTGATTGAATCCTCGACATCGTGGTTCATCCGATGACATCATCGAGGAGCATGTGGGAGCCAACATGGGTATCCATATCCCGCTGTTGGTTATTGACCGGAGAGCCGTCTTGGTCATGTCTGCGTGTCTCCCGAACCCGTAGGGTCTACACACTTAAGGTTCGGTGACGCTAGGGTTATTAGGAAGACTTGTATGTGATTACCGAATGTTGTTCGGAGTCCCGGATGAGATCCCGGACGTCACAAGGAGTTCCGGAATGGTCCGGAGGTAAAGATTTATATATGGGAAGTTGTCATACGGACACCGGAAAGTTTCGGGGGCATATCGGTATTGTACCGGGGCCACCGGAAGGGTTCCGGGGGTCCACCAGGAGGGGCCACCCCTCTTGGTGGGCCACATGGGCCGCGTGGGGCAGGGCAACAGCCCCTGGAGGGCTGGGTGCCCCCCCTTGGGCCCATGCGCCTAGGGTTGGGGGGGAACCCTAGTGGGGGCGCACCCCCCTTGCTTGGGGGGCAAGCCCCCTCCCTGGCCGCCGCCCCCCCCCCTCTAGATCTCATCTAGAGGGGGTCGGCCCCCTTCCCCCTTCCCCTATAAATAGAGGGGCAAGGGGAGGGCTGAACACCTGATCCAAGGCGCAGCCCCTCCCCTCCCCAACACCTCTCCTCCTCCGTTGAGCGCTTGGCGAAGCCCTGTCGGAGTACTGCCTCTCCACCATCATCACGCCGTCGTGCTGCTGCTGGAGCCTTCTTCCTCAACCTCTCCTTCCCCCTTGCTGGATCAAGAAGGAGGAGACATCGTCCGTACCGTACGTGTGTTGAACGCGGAGGTGTTGTCCGTTCAGCACTAGGTCATCGGTGATTTGAATCACGGCGAGTACGACTCCATCATCACCGTTCCCTCGAATGCTTCCGTACGCGATCTACAAAGTGGTATGTAGATGCAATCTCTCTCCCATGACTCGTTGCTTAGATGAACTCATAGATGGATCTTGGTGAAACCGTAGGAAAAAATTTAATTTTCTGCAACGTTCCCCAACAGTGGCATCATGAGCTAGGTCTATGCGTAGTTCTCTATTGCACGAGTAGAACACAATTTTGTTGTGGGCGTAGATCTTGTCAACTTGCTTGCCGCTACTAGTCTTTTCTTGCTTCAGCGGTATTGTGGGATGAAGCGGCCCGGACCGACCTTACACGTACGCTTACGTAAGACAGGTTCCACCGACTGACATGCACTAGTTGCATAAGGGTCCTTATGAAGGGTAAATAGAAGTTGACAAAATCACGTTGTGGTTATTTGTAGGTAAGAAAACGTTCTTGGTAGAACCCAATTGCAGCCACGTAAAAGATGCAACAACAATTAGAGGACGTCTAACTTGTTTTTGCAGCAATTGTCATGTGATGTGATATGGCCAGAAGTTGTGATGAATGATGAATGATATATTGTGATGTATGAGATCATGTTCTTGTAATAGGAATCACGACTTGCATGTCGATGAGTATGGCAACCGGCAGGAGCCATAGGAGTTGTCTTTATTTTCTTGTATGACCTGCGTGTCATTGAAGAACGCCATGTAAATTACTTTACTTTATTGCTAAACGTGTTAGCCATAGAAGTAGAAGTAGTCATTGGCGTGACAACTTCATGAAGACACAATGATGGAGATCATGATGATGGAGATCATGGTGTCATGCCGGTGACGAAGATGATCATGGAGCCCCGAAGATGGAGATCAAAGGAGCTATATGATATTGGCCATATCATGTCACTACTATATAATTGCATGTGATGTTTATTATGTTTTATGCATCTTGTTTACTTAGAACGGCGGTGGTAAATAAGATGACCCCTTATAATAATTTCAAGAAAGTGTTCCCCCTAACTGTGCACCGTTGCTAAAGTTCGTCGTTTCGAAGCACCACGTGATGATCGGGTGTGATAGATCCTTACGTTCACATACAACGGGTGTAAGACAGATTTACACATGTAGAACACTTAGGGTTAACTTGACGAGCCTAGCATGTACAGACATGGCCTCGGAACACAGAGACCGAAAGGTCGAACATGAGTCGTATGGAAGATACGATCAACATGGAGATGTTCATCGATGATGACTAGTCCGTCTCA
The DNA here is from genome assembly GCF_018294505.1 of Triticum aestivum. Taxonomy (NCBI): domain Eukaryota; kingdom Viridiplantae; phylum Streptophyta; class Magnoliopsida; order Poales; family Poaceae; genus Triticum; species Triticum aestivum. The sequence continues at coordinate 595,057,077 of NC_057810.1, forward strand.
CGTGATGATCAGACACGGCCTAGTCGACTCGGATCTTGTAACACTTAGATGACTAGAGGGATGTCTAATCTGAGTGGGAGTTCATTAAATAATTTGATTAGATGAACTTAATTATCATGAACTTAGTCTAAAACTTTTGCAAAATATGTCTTGTAGATCAAATGGCCAACGCTCATGTCAACATGAACTTCAACGCGTTCCTAGAGAAAACCAAGCTGAAAGATGATGGCAACAACTATTCGGACTGGGTCCGGAACCTGAGGATCATCCTCATAGCAGCCAAGAAAGACTATGTCCTAGATGCACCGCTAGGTGAAGCACCCATCCCAGAGAACCAAGACGTTATGAACACTTGGCAATCACGTGCTGATGATTACTCCCTCGTTCAGTGCGGCATGCTTTACAGCTTAGAACCGAGGCTCCAAAAGCGTTTTGAGAAGCACGGAGCATATGAGATGTTCGAGGAGCTGAAAATGGTTTTCCAAGCTCATGCCCGGGTCGAGAGATATGAAGTCTCCAACAAGTTCTATAGTTGTAAGATGGAGGAAAACAGTTCTGTCAGTGAGCACATACTCAAAATGTCTGGGTTGCACAATCGCCTGTCCCAGTTGGAGATCAACCTCCCGGAAGAGGCGGTCATTGACAGAATCCTTCAGTCGCTCCCACCGAGCTACAAGAGCTTTGTGTTGAACTACAATATGCAGGGGATGGTGAAGACCATTCCTGAAGTATTCTCAATGCTGAAGTCAGCAGAGGTTGAAATCAAGAAAGAAAATCAAGTGTTGATGGTCAATAAGACCACTAAGTTCAAAAAGGGCAAGGGTAAGAAGAACTTCAAGAAGGACGGCAAAGATGTTGCCGCGCCCGGTAAACCATTTGCTGGGAAGAAGTCAAAGAATGGACCCAAGCCTTAAACTGAGTGCTTTTATTGCAAGGGGAAGGGTCACTGGAAGCGGAACTGCCCCAAATACTTAGCGGACAAGAAGGCTGGCAACACTAAAGGTATATTTGATATACATGTAATTGATGTATACCTTACCAGTACTCGTAGTAACTCTTGGGTATTTGATACCGGTGTCGTTGCTCACATTTGTAACTCACAGCAGGAGCTGCGGAATAAGCGGAGACTAGCGAAGGACGAGGTGACGATGCGCGTCGGGAATGGTTCCAAGGTCGATGTGATCGTCGTCGGCACGCTACCTCTACATTTACCTACGGGATTAATTTTAAACCTCAATAATTGTTATTTAGTGCCAAGTTTGAGCATGAACATTGTATCTGGATCTCGTTTGATATGAGATGGCTACTCATTTAAATCCGAGAATAATGGTTGTTCTATTTATATGAGAGATATGTTTTATGGTCATGCCCCGATGGTCAATGGTTTATTCTTAATGAATCTCGAACGTAATGTTACACATATTCAAAGTGTGAATACCAAAAGATGTAAAGTTGATAACGATAGTCCCACATACTTGTGGCACTGCCGCCTTGGTCACATTGGTGCCAAGCGCATGAAGAAGCTCCATGCTGATGGACTTTTAGAGTCTCTAGATTATGAATCATTTGACACATGTGAACCATGCCTCATGGGCAAAATGACCAAGACCCCGTTCTCTGAAACAATGGAGCGAGCAACCAACTTGTTGGAAATCATACATACCGATGTGTGCGGTCCAATGAGCGTTGAGGCTCGCGGAGGATATCGTTATGTTCTCACTCTCACTGATGACTTGACTAGATATGGGTATGTCTACTTGATGAAACACAAGTCTGAGACCTTTGAAAAGTTCAAGGAATTTCAGAATGAAGTAGAGAATCAACGTGACCGAAAGATAAAGTTCTTACGATCGGATCGTGGAGGAGAATATTTAAGTCACGAATTTGGCACACTTAAGAAAATGTGGAATCGTTTCACAACTCACGCCGCCTGGAACACCTCAGAGTAACGGTGTGTCTGAATGTCGTAATCGCACTCTATTGGATATGGTGCGATCTATGATGTCTCTTACCGATTTACCGCTATCATTTTGGGGATACGCTCTAGAGACAGCTACATTCACTTTAAATAGGGCACCGTCTAAATCCGTTGAGACGACACCGTATGAATTATGGTTTGGGAAGAAACCTAAGATGTCGTTTCTAAAAGTTTGGGGATGCGATGCTTATGTCAAGAAACTTCAACCTGAAAAGCTCGAACCCAAGTCGGAAAAATGCGTCTTCATAGGATACCCTAAGGAAACCATTGGGTATACCTTCTACTTAAGATCCGAGGGCAAGATCTTTGTTGCCAAGAACGGATCCTTTCTGGAAAAAGAGTTTCTCTCGAAAGGAGTAAGTGGGAGGAAAGTAGAACTCGATGAAGTACTACCTCTTGAACCGGAAAGTAGTGCAGCTCAGGAAAACGTTCCTGTGGTGCCTACACCGACTGGAGAGGAAATTAATGATGATGATCAAGGTACTTCTGATCAAGTTGCTACTGAACTTTGTAGGTCCACAAGGACACGTTCCACACCAGAGTGGTATGGCAACCCTATCCTGGAAATCATGTTGTTGGACAACGGTGAACCTTCGAACTATGAAGAAGCGATGGCGGGCCCAGATTCCAACAAATGGCTAGAAGCCATGAAATCCGAGATAGAATCCATGTATGAAAACAAAGTATGGACTTTGACTGACTTGCCCGATGATCGGCGAGCGATAGAAAACAAATGGATCTTTAAGAAGAAGACGGACGTGGATGGTAATGTCACCATCTATAAAGCTCGACTTGTCGCTAAGGGTTATCGGCAAGTTCAAGGGGTTGACTACGATGAGACTTTCTCTCCCGTAGCGAAGCTTAAGTCCGTCTGAATCATGTTAGCAATTGCCGCATACTATGATTATGAGATATGGCATATGGACGTCAAAACGGCATTCCTTAACGGGCATCTTAAGGAAGAACTGTATATGATGTAGTCGGAGGGTTTTGTCGATCCTAAGAATGCTAACAAAGTGTGCAAGCTCCAGCGATCCATTTATGGGCTGGTGCAAGCATCTCGGAATTGGAACATTCATTTTGATGAGATGATCAAAGCATTTGGGTTTATGCAGACTTACGGAGAAGCCTGCGTTTACAAGAAAGTGAGTGGGAGCTCTGTAGCATTTCTCATATTATATGTAGATGACATACTTTTGATGGGAAATGATATAGAATTCTTGGATAGCATTAAGGCCTACTTGAATAAGTGTTTTTCAATGAAGGACCTTGGAGAAGCTGCTTACATATTAGGCATCAAGATCTATAGGGATAGATCAAGACGCCTCATAGGTCTTTCACAAAGCACATACCTTGATAAGATTTTGAAGAAGTTCAAAATGGATCAGTCCAAGAAAGGGTTCTTGCCTGTACTGCAAGGTGTGAGATTGAGCTCGGCTCAATGCCCGACCACGGCAAAAGATAAAGAAGAGATGAGCGTCATCCCCTATGCCTCAGCCATAGGATCTATTATGTATGCCATGCTGTGTACCAGACCTGATGTAAACCTTGCCGTAAGTTTGGTAGGAAGGTACCAAAGTAATCCCAGCACGGAACACTGGACAAGGGTCAAGAATATCCTGAAGTACCTGAAAAGGACAAAGGACATGTTTCTCGTTTATGGAGGTGATGAAGAGCTCGTCGTAAAGGGTTACGTCGATGCTAGCTTCGACACAGATCTGGATGACTCTAAGTCACAAACCGGATACGTGTATATGTTGAATGGTGGAGCAGTAAGCTGGTGCAGCTGCAAGCAGAGCGTCGTGGTGGGATCTACATGTGAAGCGGAGTACATGGCAGCCTCGGAGGCAGCGCATGAAGCAATTTGGGTGAAGGAGTTCATCACCGACCTAGGAGTCATACCCAATGCGTCGGGGCCGATCAAACTCTTCTGTGACAACACTGGAGCTATTGCCCTTGCCAAGGAGCCCAGGTTTCAGAAGAAGACTAGGCACATCAAGCGTCGCTTCAACTCCATCCGTGAAAATGTTCAAGATGGAGACATAGATATTTGCAAAGTACATACAGATCTGAATGTCGCAGATCCATTGACTAAACCTCTCTCGCGAGCAAAACATGATCAACACCAGAACTCTATGGGTGTTCGATTCATCACAATGTAACTAGATTATTGACTCTAGTGCAAGTGGGAGACTGTTGGAAATATGCCCTAGAGGCAATAAAAAATGGATTATTATTATATTTCCTTGTTCATGATAATTGTCTTTTATTCATGCTATAATTGTATTATCCGGAAATCGTAATACACGTGTGAATACATAGACCACAATATGTCCCTAGTAAGCCTCTAGTTGACTAGCTCGTTGGTCAATAGATAGTCATGGTTTCCTGACTATGGGCATTAGATGTCATTGACAACGGGATCACGTCATTAGGAGAATGACGTGATGGACAAGACCCAATCCTAAGCATAGCACAAGATCGTGTAGTTCGTTTTGCTAGAGCTTTTCCAATGTCAAGTATCTCTTCCTTAGACCATGAGATCGTGTAACTCCCAGATACCGTAGAAGTGCTTTGGGTGTACCAAACGTCACAACGTAACTGGGTGACTATAAAGGTGCACTACAGGTATCTCCGAAAGTGTCTGTTGGGTTGACACGGATCGAGACTGGGATTTGTCACTCCGGATTACGGAGAGGTATCATCGGGCCCACTCGGTAGTGCATCATCATAATGAGCTCAAAGTGACCAAGTGTCTGGTCACGGGATCATGCATTACGGTTCGAGTAAAGTGACTTGCCGGTAACGAGACTGAACAAGGTATTGGGATACCGATGATCGAGTCTCGGGCAAGTAACATACCGTCTGACAAAGGGAATTGCATACGGGGTTGATTGAATCCTCGACATCGTGGTTCATCCGATGACATCATCGAGGAGCATGTGGGAGCCAACATGGGTATCCATATCCCGCTGTTGGTTATTGACCGGAGAGCCATATCGGTCATGTCTGCGTGTCTCCCGAACCCGTAGGGTCTACACACTTAAGGTTCGGTGACGCTAGGGTTATTAGGAAGACTTGTATGTGATTAACGAATGTTGTTCGGAGTCCCGGATGAGATCCCGGACGTCACAAGGAGTTCTGGAATGGTCCGGAGGTAAAGATTTATTTATGGGAAGTTGTCATACGGACACCGGAAAGTTTCGGGGGCATATCGGTATTGTACCGAGGCCACCGGAAGGGTTCCGGGGGTCCACCGGGAGGGGCCACTCCTCTTGGTGGGCCACATGGGCCGCGTGGGGCAGGGAAACAGCCCCTGGAGGGCTGGGCGCCCCCCCTTGGGCCCATGCGCCTAGGGTTGGGGGGGGGGGAACCCTAGTGGGGGCGCACCCCCCTTGCTTGGGGGGCAAGCCCCCTCCCTGGCCGCCCCCCCCCTCTAGATCTCATCTAGAGGGGGCCGGCCCCCTTCCCCCTTCCCTTATAAATAGAGGGGTGAGGGGAGGGCTGAACACCTGATCCAAGGCGCAGCCCCTCCCCTCCCCAACACCTCTCCTCCTCCGTTGAGCGCTTGGCGAAGCCCTGTCGAAGTACTGCCTCTCCACCATCATCACGCCGTCGTGCTGCTGCTGGAGCCTTCTTCCTCAACCTCTCCTTCCCCCTTGCTGGATCAAGAAGGAGGAGACGTCGTCCGTACCGTACGTGTGTTGAACGCGGAGGTGCTGTCCATTCAGCACTTGGTCATCGGTGATTTGAATCACGGCGAGTACGACTCCATCATCACCGTTCCCTCGAACGCTTCCGTACGCGATCTACAAAGTGGTATGTAGATGCAATCTCTCTCCCATGACTCGTTGCTTAGATGAACTCATAGATGGATCTTGGTGAAACCATAGGAAAAAATTTAATTTTCTGCAACATTCCCCAACACTTATTTATGCTACCGTCGTTCTAAGCAAATAAGATGTAAACATGACAAACATCACATGCAAATCATAAAGTGACATGATATGGCCAATATCATCTTGCGCCTTTGATCTCCATCTTTGAGGCGCGGTATGATCACCTTCATCACCGCCATGACACCATGATCTCCATCATCATGATCTCCATCATCGTGTCTTCCTAAAGTTGTCTCGCCAACTATTACCTCTACTACTATGGCTAACGGTTAGCAATAAAGTAAAGTAATTACATGGCGTTTTTCAATGACACGCATGTCATACAATAAATTAAGACAACTCCTATGGCCCATGCCAGTTGTCATACTCATCGACATGCAAGTCGTGATTCCTATTACAAGAACATGATCAATCTCATACATCACATATATCATTCATCACATTCTTTTGGCCATATCACATCACATAGCATACCCTGCAAAAACAAGTTAGACGTCTTCTAATTTTTGTTGCATGTTTTACGTCGCTGCTATGGGTTTCTACCAAGAACGTTACTTACCTATGCAAAAGCCACAACGGTGATATGCCAATTGCTATTTACCCTTCATAAGGACCATCTTCATTGAATCCGATCCGACTAAAGTGAGAGAGACAAACACCCGCTAGCCACCTTATGCAACAAGTGCATGTCAATCTGTGGAACCTGTCTCACGTAAGCGTACGTGCAAGGTCGGTCTGGGCCGCTTCATCCCACAATGCCGCCGAATCAAGACAAGACTAGTAACAGTAGCAAATTGAACAAATCATCGCCCACAACTACTTTGTGTTCTACTTGTGCATAGAATCTACGCATAGACCTAGCTCATGATGCCACTGTTGGGGAACGTAGCAATAATTCAAAATTTTCCTACGTATCACCAAGATCAATCTAGGAGATTCTAGCAATGAGAGAGAGAGGGAGTGCATCTTCATACCTTTGAAGATCTCTAAGCGGAGGCGTTACAAGAACACGGATGATGGAGTCATACTCACGGCGATTCAAATCGCGGAAGATCTGATCTAGCACTAAACGGCCGGCGCCTCCGCGTTCAACATACGTACAGCCCAGGGACGTCTCCTCCTTCTTGATCCAGCAAGGGGAGAGGAGAAGTTGAGGGAGAGCTCCGACAGCACGATGGCGTGGTGGTGGAGCTTGTGGTATTCCTGCAGGGCTTCGCCAAGCTCTACGAAGGAGGAGGAGGTGTTGGGGAGGGAGAGGCTGCGCCAAGGGAAAGGGGTGCTGCAGCCCTCCCACCCTCCCTCTATTTATAGGGTGAAGGGGAGAGGGGGTCGGCCCCTCTAGATCCCATCTAGAGGGGGGGCGTCGGCCAGGAGGGGGAGACTTGCCCCCCAAGGAAGGTGGAGGCGTCCTCCCCTAGGGTTTCCAAACCCTAGGCGCCTTGGGCCCTTGGAGGGTGCACCAGCCCACTAGGGGGCTAGTTCCCTCCCATATTCAGCCCATTAAGTAACCGGGGCAGTTGGCCCCACCCGGTGGACCTCCGGACACCTTTCGGTGGTCCCGGTACAATACCGATAACCCCCGAAACCATTCTGGCGACTGAAATTGGACTTCCCATATATAAATCTTCACCTCCGGACCATTCCGGAACTCCTCATCATGCCCGAGATCTCATCCGGGACTCCGAACAACCTTTGGTAACCACATACAATTTCCCATGATAACTCTAGCGTCACCGAACCTTAAGTGTGTAGACCCTATGGGTTAAGGAACCATGCAGACATGACCGAGACGTTCTCCGGCAAATAACCAACAACGGGATCTGGATACCCATGTTGGCTCCCACATGTTCCACGATGATCTCCTTGGATGAACCACGATGTCGGGGATTCAATAATCCCATATACAATTCCCTTTGTCCATCGGTATGTTACTTGCCCGAGATTCGATCGTTGGTATCCTAATACCTTGTTCAATCTTGTTACCGACAAGTATCTTTACTCGTTCCGTAACGCATGATCCTGTGACTAACTCCTTAGTCACATTGAGCTCATTATGATGATGCATTACCGAGTGGGTCCAGAGATACCTCTCCATCATACAGAGTGACAAATCCCAGTCTCGATTCGTGCAAACCCAACAGACAATTTTGGAGATACCTGTAGTGCACCTTTATAGCCACCCAGTTACGTTGTGACGTTTGGTACACCCAAAGCATTCCTACGATATCCGGGAGTTGCACAATCTCATGGTCCAAGGAAATGATACTTGACATTAGAAAAGCTCTTAGCAAACGAACTACACGATCTTGTGCTATGCTTAGGATTGGGTCTTGTCCATCACATCATTCTCCTAATGATGTGATCCCATTATCAATGACATCCAATGTCCATGGTCAGGAAACCATAACCATCTATTAATCAATGAGCTAGTCAACTAGAGGCTTACTAAGGACATGTTGTGGTCTATGTATTCACACATGTATTACGGTTTCTAGTGAATACAATTATAGCATGAACAATAGACAATTATCATGAACAAGGAAATATAATAATAACCATTTTATTATTGCCTCTAGGGCATATTTCCAACACCTACCCCCTGGGCGCTCCCTCCACCCTTATGGCCGCTCGTTGCGTCTCCGACTTCATCTCCAAGTCTCTTGGTTTGCTTCTGGTCCAAGAAAGATCATCGCGAAAGTTTCATCTCGTTTGGACTCCGTTTGGTATTCCTTTTCTACGAAACTCTAAAATAGGTAACAGAAACTAACACTGGGCTCTCGGTTAATAGGTTAGTCCCAAAAATAATATAAAATTGCATATTAATGCATATATAATATCCAAAACAAATAATATAATAGCATGGAACAATAAAAAATTATAGATACGTTGGAGACATATCAAGCACCCCCAAGCTTAATTCTTGCTCGTCCTCGAGTAGGTAAATGATAAAAACAGAATTTTTGATGTGGAATGCTACCTAACATATTTATCCATGTAATTCTCTTTATTGTGGCATGAATGTTCAGATCCTAAGGATTCAAAACAAAAGTTTAATATTGACATAAAAACAGTAATACTTCAAGCATACTAACAAAGCAATCATGTCTTCTCAAAATAACATGGCCAAAGAAAGCTATCCCTACAAAATCATATAGTCTGGCTATGCTCCATCTTCATCACACAAAATATTTAAATCATGCACAACCCCGATGACAAGCCAAACAATTGTTTCATACTTTTGATGTTCTCAAACTTTTTCAATCTTCACGCAATACATGACTGTGAGCCATGGATATAGCACTAAGGTGGAATAGAATATGGTGGTTATGGAGAAGACAAAAAAGGAGAAGATAGTCTCACGTTAACTAGGCGTATCAACGGGCTATGGAGATGCCCATCAATAGACATCAATATGATTGAGTAGGGATTACCATGCAACAGATGCACTAGAGCTATAAGTGTATGAAAGCTCAAAAATAAACTAAGTGGGTGTGCATCCAACTCGCTTGCTCACAAAGACCTAGGTCATTTTGAGGAAGCCCGCCATTGCAATATACAAGCCAAGTTCTATAATGAAAAACTCCCACTAGTATATGATAGTGACAAAATAGGAGACTCTCTATCATGAAGATCAAGGTACTACTTTGAAGCACAAGTGTGGAAAAAGGATAGTAACATTGTCCCTTCTCTCTTTTTCTCTCATTTTTTATTTGGGCCTTCTCTTTTTTATGGCCTCTTTTTTTCATCCGGGGTCTCATCTCGACTTATGGGGGGAATCATAGCCTCCATCATCCTTTCCTCACATGGGACAATGCTCTAATAATGAAGATCATCCCACTTTTATTTACTTACAACTCAATGCTTAGAACAAAATATGACTCTATGTGAATGCCTCCGGCGGTGTACTGGGATGTGCAATGGTGGAATTATGAAATCGTCGTCGGTATGTTACTTGCCCGAGATTCGATGATCGGTATCTTCATACCTAGTTCAATCTCGTTACCGGCAAGTCTCTTTACTCGTTCCATAGTGCATCATCTCATAACTAACTCATTAGTCACATTGCTTGCAAGGCTTCATATGATGTGCATTACCGAGAGGGCCTAGAGATACCTCTCTGATACTCGGAGTGACAAATCCTAATCACGATCTATGCCAACCCAACAAACACCTTCGGAGATACCTGTAGAGCATCTTTATAATGACCCAGTTACGTTGTGACGTTTGATAGCACACAAGGCATTCCTCCGATGTCCGGGAGTTGCATAATCTCATAGTCGAAGGAATATATATTTGACACGAAGAAAGCAGTAGCAATAAAACTGAACGATCATTATGCTAAGCTAACAGATGGGTCTTGTCCATCACATCATTCCACTAATGATGTGATCCTGTTTATCAAATGACAACTCATGTCCATGGCTAGGAAACTTAACCATCTTTGATCAACGAGCTAGTCTAGTAGAGGCATATTTGGGACACGGTGTTTTGTCTATGTATTCACACATGTATCAAGTTTCCGGTTAATACAATTCTAGCATGAATAATAAACATTTATCATGAAAAAGGAAATATAAAATAACAACTTTATTATTGCCTCTAGGGCATATTTCCTACCCCCCCTCCCCGCTATAAGTGAGCTCCGACCCTCAATGTTGAACTCTGCCTCACAACTAGGTGCAAGGTCCCTCATCGATACCACCGCCTCGCGGCCAAGAGCATGGAGCTTTAAAGAAGAGTGACACCTACCTCTCTCCAGGTGACCCCACTGACATCTCTCTTCCTCCATGGCGGCGGATCTAGTCTTGCTTCTCCACCACTAATCAGAAGGCCAGCAACTACCCTCCTATGGATCGTGGACGTCCTTGACCTTATCTCGCACCTCTCCATTATTAGAGATCATCCCTATTCACGGGCGGTAGGCTTCGTGGGACAAGGGGATGCATGCGGTGCAAACGTGCCATGATCATGAGCACCACAGTCAATGGCGAAGAACATAGTCGCGGCCTTGGATTTTGCTTTTAAAAAATCGAATACAACATCACACACGATTAGTGAAATGAGAAGGTATGCAATTGCTTCTTGCAAATGGGTGTGCAACCTTACATAGAGGCCCATATGGTTCTTTCCTCCTCTAAGAAAAGACCACAGGCCATTAGCCTCCTTCCATCGGCGGCGTCATTAGTCTGCCCCGTCTTCGATGGTCTTTGGGTCATGAAGGTGTGGAGGACCTCCCCCCCTCTGGTGGGAGGGACCCTCCTCTCGGTTTTGTTAGGTTCATCATTTGGTTGGGTGTGTGTAGCAGAAACAATGTCCCTTGGTAGGAGGAATGTCTCCCGCGTTCCATCCACGCCCCGATGGTGTGTATAACATCGTCGGAAGGCGTGTGGAGGTGTGTTTCCGTTGGATTTCACGGGAATTCAATCGGTATTGGTCTTCAGTGGATCTGTTTGGATCCGGTATGTATTCATCTTCGTTTGATTGTTTACAAGTTTGTTACTTCTGATGTCGAAGATGGTTGCTACTCTATTGCGCTAGTTCTGTGGGGTCTTAGCACGACAACTTTTCAACTACCTACTACAACAAGGTGCGGACGCTGAAACAGAAAATCCTAGCCGAGCCAAGCCGGGTCGGGCCGCCCATGAGCCCTATCTAATCCCGGACGTTGATTAGTTGGGATGCTTCGATCATAACGCACGACGCACGTCCAATGGCACGTCACAGTCGCGCACACATACAAGACAGAGGATGTGAGCATGGAAATATATGCCCTTTGCCGAAATAGAAACGTGTGGAATCGGGACCAAGACGGGCGTTGGAGGCACGCGGGGTATGGAATCGAGCACAAGGGGCGCTAAAGCTGCCACATCTACGAGCATCCAGCGAGCGGACCGAACGATGACGGCCTACCGACCTGCGGGCGGGCGCCCGCCCAACCAAAATTTCCCTGGCCCGCCCGGCTCTATCATTGCGAGCGTGACGCCGAAGCCGAAGCGGCCAAGGGAGGAGAACGCAAGACGGCGAGGCTTGCGGGGAAGTGCAACCTCCTCCCGTCTTTTCTTCGCCGTACTACGTACGTGCTGGTCTGCCCATTTACTTCACGTACGTATCTCAAGTAGTAGTAGTTGCATGGTAAAAACATGCTAACCTAGTCGGTCCATCCACGTTTCTCACGTTCGGGAACGAATATATCTTGTTTGAGTTTGACACGCCGCGTTAAAATTGGAGCACTGTGTGTAGCTAGCGTAGCGACGTGTGAGGAGCTGTGGTACGTTGAAATGTGGATAGCTGGCGAGGGTGTGCGGATCCGATGCTCTGGTTGACGGGAAAAGCTGGAAGGAAGCGTGAAGGAAAAGATTAAAGCTACTAGTGTGACACTGGCACAGAATCTTGGCTGTTCGGCGTAGATCGGCCGATCCATCGATTTAATTAATCTCGTGTGGCAGAGGTACTCCATTATCTCATGTGCGAGCTTTCTTCGGCCTAGCTCCTCTTCCGTAACAGTCCGTTTTGAAGAATTAGGGATCTTGTTGGCAACATCCAATATCTTCGAGTTTTTCTTTTGCGAATCTCTTCGAATTAAACATGTTTATAGCATATTTGTTGGTCCACATAAGCTGATAATGTTTACATCTAGTACCTGCTTAAATCAGGACCCTTACAGAGTAATTAGCAACCATGTGCATGTAGTGCACGTTGGTCCACATAAGCTGATAATTTTTACATCCAGTACATTCTTAATCAGGACCCTTCCTGAGCATTAATTAGCAACCATGTGCATGCAGTACGTCCCTATGTATATCTCGTAATGTAATATTCCTATCACAAATCATTTTTTAGTTTTGATTTGGAAATTTGTGAGTTTAGTACATGCATATAACATCATGAAGTATCAAGTTTAAGATGTACCTCCATCTCAAAACGTAAGACGTTTTTATAGGCTAGTCCTAATTATTACGGAATTCCAATTATTACTTGTCAATGTTAGTTGAGGACTTTAAGATGTAATTATGCTAGCCTATAGTACAACAAAACTACACACAAGAGATGTATCCGAGTAGGTTGCACATACGACATGAAACACATACGTGAGTTTTGGTACAATATCCCATAAGTAGCCGCACATACATTTTTTGCAACCTGTACAAAGAGTGCATTTCAATTTTCAAGCACTGATGAGTCACCTTCTGGCATATCATATGTTCGAATTCAAATATAGCCATTGACCGAAACTAATTTCATTAGTTAAATCAATCTGAATTCTTCAATCATCAAGGTCTGATTATTCTTGTCTATCAATTTCCACAAGTCAGAATTGACAAATGGCATACTCAAATTAAGAATTGACGCACACCTAAATGGTTCTCCTCCCAATCATATAATGTTGGTCAAAGAGAAAACAAACCAAAATATGAAATCCTACTGTCCTTTAGACAAGTATTTTTCTGTTCCGGTTACACGGTCAACCTGTTTGGCCGGCACGGACTTCCGCAAGCTGTCTTCGATGTGAAAGAAAATAGTGCTCCACAATCTCAAGGACTGTTATATTCTTTCATGCTAAATAAAATACGTTCAAGCAACAGATATCTTTGGGAAATGGACCAACTCATGACATATTTTACTTAATTAGATGTCAAACAAACAATTGTGGAGATCACGATTAGGAGATTTTCATTTTGGTGGTTGATCAATAGCCGCCGCTTTGGACCTAGCCGCCGCCTCTCAAAAACCCTAGCTTTCTGCCTCTCACCGGCGCCGGAGCCGGTCCATCCCGTCTCCGGTGGCCCTATGGCCATGGAGGCGGGGTGGATCTCGGCCCTTGCCGGTGGGAGGGCTTCGTTTTTAGATCTTTTTTCGAGCTAGGGTTTGTGTCCTGTTCAGGAAGGCGAGACGGTGGCGGCTCCCTGAAGATGGAATAAATGTCTTCTCGTCTAGCCCCCGTTCCGGTGATGCATCTTGCATCATCGGTGGGCGTGTGGAGTTGTGTCTCCGGCGGATCTGTCTTTGGTGGATTTGCTCGGATCTGTTCGTCGTTCGTCTTCGTTCGTGTGTTTGATTCTTTTGATCTACACTCTTCATCCGCAGCGGTTGCTGTTCTGGTGTGTTGGTTCTACAGGGCCTTAACACGACGACTTCCCGACTGTCTACTACAACAAGGTTTGCCCGGCTCCGGCGATGGAGGGGCAATGACAGCGGCGCGCCTTCGGCTCGCTTCAGTGCTTGTAGTCGTCGTTAGGTGGTCTACGGATCTAGATGTAATTTTTATTATTTCTAGTGCTCGTTGTACTACCATGATTGAAGATGAATAGATTGAAAGTTTTCCCCGCAAAAAAAAAATCATTTCATGCATCCTTTAGTATGTCCGCATCAAAAGCCAAATGACCCACGGTGGCGCTTTTCTGCAATTACAAAGGGGTTTCCATCAATCACAGTCCTAAACTTATTTTATGTTTCCGTTCGAGTAAGTCGTGGGTCACCATAGTACCATACACAATTATATAAAAATGGTGAAAGCTAGCAACTCTTCGCTTAGATTGATTGTAACGTTTGCATATTGGAGGGTTAACTCACGCATTTAGATTGTCACGTTCCTTCTGACGCGATCTAAGACAATGTCTTATGTTTATCGCCTTTTGTCTTAGCCAATACACCGATACCAAACCATCTTGTGCACATCTTATTTTTTTCGCGGGACTTTCTGCACTTAACTCGGATCAATTATATATGCGAGCGCTTAGAGCTCAATAGTCACCAATGAAAAATAATAGAAAATGAAATAACTATGAAGTAAAAAAAACAGCACAAATCTTCACGCATAGTCTGACAGTTGTACTAGCATTGATCGAGTTGGTTCAAAAACTCAGGTTATGGAT